>NW_015173150.1:233720-273368 GCF_001447785.1 Gekko japonicus | reverse complement strand
ACAAGTCCTTGCTGGTTCTCCAGTGTGCAACTGGGCCCATCCTGGCAACTGGCACCACACAACAGGATTATTGCTTTCCTGAGTTAAAGGGTTTGGGGGTACAGAAGGATGGAAAACTGTAGAGCTTGCTGCGGCAAGGAGGGCGGGATAGAATTCAAATAAAATACATAAATAGATGTGGAGAAAATAAAGGTAGGCTGGCTAGTAGACGGGAAGGAGAGTGTAATGTATTGAAACGATTACATGTTAGGCTGGCTAGTAGACAGGAAGGAGAGGAGGTAGGAAAGAAGGAGAGGCTATGGGGGCTTTCAAGTTAGGGAATAAGGAAATAGTGGGGGAGAGGGAAATGCAAGGAGGTAGGAAAGAAGGCGAGGCTATGGGGGCTTTCAAGTTAGGGAAAAAGGAAATAGTGGGGGAGAGGGAAATGCACCTCACAAGTCCTTGCCGATTCCCATTTGTTCCTTTATATTGACAACAGATCCAGCACTCCATTTTTTAACTGAAGCATGTGAGGAAGAGGCGATGGCTGCTAAGGGGGCAGGGAAAGGTCTGTGTACATGCTTGACAGCACTCCTTTGACTATGTCAGTCTTCTTTCTTACCTAACTTGTTAGGGGCAGACTACATTTTTGGTATCCTGATGGGGAGATCGGCTACCCTGATGGGGAATTTCAGCTCAGAAAGCAACGAACAGGCATATGTTTATGGGTGGGCAAGGAGTGAAGCCACAGGTGTTGGTGGGCACTTGTGCCCATGGGCACCATGTTGGGGAACCCACGTTTTAGGCAATGGAACATTCAAAGCCGGGATCCGCATGTCTGAAGTAGATGATACCATTTTAACACTTCAGAGTGCTGCTACATCCATAGCTGCATTCTCTTTCATGTGGGTGGTACATGTTAACCATTGGCAGGGAGCTGATAGTTTCCCCTCCTTTCCCATGGCATTGTTGTCTGTTGGTGTTATAGGGCTTCCGTCTAGTGGGGGCAATGAAGCAAAACCGATTATCAGAAAGGATGTATTTGACAGCCTGAAATCCTGTTTCTATTCTATAGCGGAGGATGAAGAGTGCATGTGTGATCATGGTGATAAAGCGGATAATGATTTTGCCAAATCGAGTACAAAATGCTGGCGGGCTATCAATGAATTATCAAGGCTATTTGACTAATGCGCTAGTGATAAGCTGTAAATCGAATGGCAATTATCAATCCATCTGTAGAGGGAGACCCAGACCTCCTAAGTAATAACTTTTGAGCTAGTGCAAATGTTCATGTGAATGATAATGAGATTTGCCAGGGTAGAGGGGAGTTGCTTTGGATAAACAGTCTGTTAAAACTCCGGCTGGCTGCAGAGTCGGGAGCGACTGACAGATTTGTTTGCTGCATGACTAATATCCTGTTCTGCACTTTCAAAGGAAACTGGCACTCTCGATCAAGGCAATTGTGGGTCAGTCTGATGATAATCTGTGCCGGGCAAACAAATCAGTCATAATCATAACAAATACATGAGCCGTGTGAAAAGGGGATATGCACAAGTACAAGTGTGATGAAAAGAGGTGACTTTGTTGTAAAAGCACTGCAAAAGATCAGTGGAATAATTAGGGTGTATTGACTGATTACTTCAGGTGAATGTCATTAGTCCATATGCCATGGGCTGCTTCCTACAGGGCTGGTATCAGCAATAGGCATTTTTGGGCAGCTGCTGAGGACCCATCGCCCAGCAAGAGCCCACCACGGCGTTAGCAGCAGTCATCACAGTCTGCCCTTCTTCTCTGGGTGGTGGTAATAGGGCTTAGATGCTTTAGGCCTGCCCGCACTTCCATCCTTGGCATGCCTGCCGCCACTTTTCCCCTATTCCCCTCTGCCACCACCCTCACCTCTCTATTCATTCACCTGCCTGAGAAAGCTGTGATGACCTCTGAACACATGAAACTACTTTCAGACAATTGGTGCAGCAAGGTCAGCATTGTCCACTCTGGCTGGCAGCTTCTCTAGCAAAAGTCTTCCCTGTTATCTACAACCTGATTGTTTGGGGGATCGAACCTGGGACCTTCTGCATGGAGAGCAGATGGTCTTCCACTGAGCCATGACCCCCTTTAGCAGCAGCAGCAGCAGGAGCTGCAACACTTACCACTAGCCAGAGGAAGAGGGCAGACAGGCAACTGGCACCTGTCAGTCCCTAGTGGTATCGGCTGCTTATTCACCTGGTCACCATTCACTCACCTGTCGTCTCTGTCTAAGCATCTCCCTTTCCCCCTTCTGCAGGTGTTTGAAACCTGGGCTTTGGTTGAGTTCCCAATGTGGGGGGAAATGCAATAAATACATTTACATAAATAAATCAGGTGATGAATGTGCATGGGTGCACCAAACCATCCTGGAGCATTTGGGAAGTGACACCTCAGTGCCAGAAAACCAATTAAAGGCTGCGGTCACATGAAGCATTAGGCACGCTAGAGGGACGGAAGATAGCGGATTTTCCGGGCGCGATCTCACCGCCACATCTGGGAAGCGTAGAGCTCCCGTGGCGAACCCGAGGCTTCCCGCCGAAGATGCGTGGTTAAAAACTAGTACCTCGGAGGTAATAGTTTCCGGTAACCGTGGGGCAAGGGCGGGCGTCTGATCGCGTTTCCGGTGGTAGTTCCGGCGCCCGCCTATGCCCCCTCATATAAAGGTTTTTTTCCCAACTGTCCATGGGATGCGCACAAACACCCAACGGGGCATGCGCACACTTTGGTGTCCGAAAAAACCGCACCCATTTGCTGCGCCGCGCCGCTTCTTTGCCACGGCGCAGGATTGTGGTGTGCTCGGCACCTCCCCCCTACCACGGGACCTCCATGGGACCTCCACGGGACCTCCACGGTACGTCTGCTGGTGCAACCATGTGTTATTTTGCCCCGGGGCAAACAGCCACGCTTCCCCCCTGCATTTTCCTGCCCATGTGCCCGCGGCCAAAATAAAGAATAATAGGCATTCCACGTCCTCAAAATTAGTAGCTTGCTCCTATTAGTAAAGATGACTTTTCTTTGGGAGGTTAGCCTTTTTAAATAAGAGGGTGGGAAATGCATACATTCTGGGGAAAAGGAGAAAAAGCCTGATTTTTGTAATTATTTCCTCCCTAACCGTTTCAGTGTTTTCGTTGGGCCGAAAAAAGCTAGCTGCCTGAGTGAGGCTGGTACATTGGGTAATTTATTGTGTAGGCACTATAATTACACAAAGGGAGCACCAAAGATGCCTGTTTCACATTATTTAGACAAGTACTCTTACTCATGATTGGAGAATGTGATATTCTAAGTGTTACTTTGACCTGAGCGCTCAAGCAGGCCTCCGCAGTGACTTATATAAATAAATGGAATGCTAAATTGAGACACCCCCAGCGTTAGGACTTTGCCACTCTGCCCTTTGTCACTGGGACTGTGTAAACCTTCCCGCTGGCTAATATATACACATTTGCATTCTTGATGGAAATTTACTTGAATGGCTAAATATAAATCGCGGCCAGTCTCCATTTTGTACCCACAGCATTTGTTCGAAAGAGGAATGCTGCAGAAAGATCCAGCCACTCATCTTGTTGGCTTGTGGGACTGACATATTTATACAGGGGCATTGAAATTCTGTTGTCTCTCCTCGGGTCAGACTGAGGGGGCAGCTGCACATCTGGGGTATAGATACTATGAAAACCTCCTTCTTTGGAGGTTTTCAGACAGAGGCTAGACAGCCATCTGACAGCAAAGGTGATTCTGTGAATTTAGGCAGATCATGAGAGGGAAGGCAGGAAGGGTTGCATCAGGGCTTAGTTTTTGTGGCCCTTTCTTACACACCCAGGGAAATAGTGATTGCCACTTTGGGGTCAGGAAGCAATTTTCCTCCAGGCCAGTTTGGCTGGAGATCATGGGGGGTTTTTTGGGTCATCCTCTGGGTGTGGAACAGCAGTCACTCTGTGTGTGTGTGTGGGGAGGAATTTGTGAATTTCCTGCATTGTGCGGGGGGTTGAACTAGATGACCCTGGAGGTCCTTCCAACTATATGATTCCATTAATATAAAGTAAAGGTAAAGGTTCCCTTGCTCGAAAGCCAGTCGAGTCCGACTCTAGGGTTGCGGTGCTCATCTCCGTTTCAAAGCCGAAGAGCCAGCGCTGTCCGAAGACGTTTCCGTGGTCATGTGGCCGGCATGACTAAACGCCAAGGCGCACGGAACGCTGTTACCTTCCCACCAAAGTGGTACCTATTTATCTACTTGCAATTTCTTGCTTTCGAACTGCTAGGTTGGCAGGAGCTGGAACTAGAGATGGGAGCTCACTCCATCATGCGGCACCCGGGTCTTGAACTGCTGAACTACTGACCTTCTACAGCCTGCAGTTCAGCGTCTTAACCACTTGAGCCACCGCAACTCCTCCATGATATACAAACATTCAAAATCCCATTCCCATGGGCAGCCCAGAACTGGTGCTCCTGGGTGCAGTCTTGCCATTGAAGCCTATTTGCATCCATGTGTTTGTTTTCCATAATTTATTCAGGTTGGTCAAAGGACACGTGGGTTCTTCGGCAGAGATCACAGGAAGAGAAAGGAGTGGGAATTCAAAGATAAGGTGTTAGGCAGTAAGAATAAAGGAATCAAGGATAACTTCCATAGGCGAGGGCCAGGAATCCATGGACAAGACTGCAGCCCCACTGCTGGACTGCAGCCCCACAGCCGTCATTAGAACCCACTTATTTTTTCCAAACCATTCTCAACAGCCACGAGAACTAGAAACTTAGGGTCCGTTCTTGGTATGGCTGCAAGACAAAGGTTGGTTCTTTCCCTGTCCTAGCTACTTAGTCCATGGTGATGCAGGGTCGCCAGCACTGCCTGAGCAAATGCCAGGAGATTTTGAGAGCAGTGACTGAGGAGGGTGGAGTTTGTAGAGAATGCGGTGTCACTTCTTGGTCACTCTAGGAATTTCTCCTAATCTCTGTGGTGAAGACCATGCAGACATGGGGGAATTCCTATAGTGTCACTAGGGAGGCCACATAGTTATCTCTCCTCAGTTTCTCAAGGGTGGGGGATTGGGGTCAAAGGCAAGGATTTATACACCACAGGTGAGCAAATGACATGCCTGGTGGTGAGGCAGACATGAGAATCCAAGGTGGAGTGAAGAGGTGGCTGGGAAGGGGTACCTCATGCAAGGGGCAGCAGGATGTAGGGCATAGGGAGCGGTGGCGCAGGCAGTACATCGCCTGCAAAGTAACAACTATAGCGAACAGCCTCAATGGCTGTTCGAGACCCCACCACGGCCAGAGTGAGCTTCCGGCCCCTGGTCCCAGCTCCCGCCAACCCAGCGGTTCGAAAGTAAAAAAAACAAGTAGATCAATGGGTACCTGCCCTAGGTGGCAGGGGCCACTTATTTTTTCCAAACCATTCTCAACAGCCACGAGAACTAGAAACTTAGGGTCCGTTCTTGGTATGGCTGCAAGACAAAGGTTGGTTCTTTCCCTGTCCTAGCTACTTAGTCCATGGTGATGCAGGGTCGCCAGCACTGCCTGAGCAAATGCCAGGAGATTTTGAGAGCAGTGACTGAGGAGGGTGGAGTTTGCAGAGAATGCGGTGTCACTTCTTGGTCACTCTAGGAATTTCTCCTAATCTCTGTGGTGAAGACCATGCAGACATGGGGGAATTCCTATAGTGTCACTATGGAGGCCACATAGTTATCTCTCCTCAGTTTCTCAAGGGTGGGGGACTGGGGTCAAAGGCAAGGATTTATACACCACCGGTGAGCAAATGACATGCCTGGTGGTGAGCAAATGACATGAGAATCCAAGGTGGAGTGAAGAGGTGGCTGGGAAGGGGTACCTCATGCAAGGGGCAGCAGGATGTAGGGCATAGGCAGGATGTATCCCCATGAGCTGCTTAGGGTAATTGCTCCACCATGTCTGTGGTCCAGACTGATCTGGATGTTTATGATTTGGGCACTACTTTTAAAAACCAGGAGTTTATACTTGCAATTTGTACTGTGCAAAGGTAACCCTCCCCCTCGCCTAGCCAGCAAAGGCAATCCTTCTCCCTATCCAAACTGGCTCCTGGGCTTTCTCCACAAGGCCTTTAAATGCTTCCATGAAATAAACAGTTGTATAGTCGGTTACAATGAAGCCCACATCTTCAAGGAGCAGGAGGCCATCCAGATATGTAAAACACCTGCAAGTGTTGTTGAGCCAAAAGCCAGTTGTGATCATTTATACTAGAAACAGAGAAATGAATCTAAGACTCAGGGCTCTTTTTGTAGAAAAAGCCCAGCAGGAACTCATTAGCATAATAGGCCACACCCAACAGCAGGAACTCAATAGCATATTGGGCCACACCCCTGACAGCACAGCTCATTAGCACATTAGGCCGCACCCCCATGTTACCAGAAGTGTGGTTATCCAGCCACACCCACCTATTGCTTGTTATTCTGTTTACCTTGTTTGTTGTCAAAACCCAGGGCTTTTTTGTAGCAGGAACTCCTTTGCATGTCAGGCCACACACCCCTAATGTAGCCCTAATGAGTTTCTGCTTTTTGGTGTGGCCTATTAGGCTAATGAGTTCCTGCTGGGCGTGGCCAACTTGGGAGCCAGCCGGATCTCCGTTCCTGTGCGTTCCTGCCCCAAAATAGCCCTGAATCTTCTTATTTGAAGCAGCCTGATCATTAGAATGGAGTGAAAAATGCACTTTCTCAACTCTGGGGCTTTTTTCTGAACACCCTATGGAAGTTGAGGAATTTTGTTATTCATCTGTCATAACAAAAGGTGGTCACACATTTGCTGAAAAGATGATCCTTTCAGTGTGCAAATATATTTGGTTTCTTGAGGTTCCCATACCTTTTTTTTTTTGAGAAATAAAACTTCTTGAATGGTGAGAGGCCCTGGATGATATCCAAAAGTTGATAGAACCAGTCTGGTTTTTTTTTTTAAAGCATTCATGAGTGTGGGTCTTGACCTCCTTTTGGAGCCTTTCTGAAGAAGGAATGTGGTGCCAATGCAGGCTCTCAGCAAAGCTAGCATCTCATTCATTTAGTTTTCAAGGCAAGGCAAATACTTTAGGGTCTTGGTGACCAAGCAGATGTGATGGATACAGACTTCTTTTGAAGCAGAGTTTTTGTTTTATTTCAGTTGGAGGTGAAAGAATGACACACAGATTGTTTATTCAGTCCTGGGCTTGAAAGGGGCTCCGTACTGGCAAACATTCACAATTTCAGCTGGGGGCGCTGAGCTATTTGTGTCAGAATCACTTCGATGCGTCTTGAACAATGGGAAACGTGGCCGGATTCCAGGGCTCACATCACCTCCGAGAGAGGAGTCAGAAATAAGACTTTGTAATCTATCTGCCGAAGCACCAAACTGCCATTATTGAATAAATCATAGGAAAGACTATAGCGGCTCTTGAGTTTAATCCACACTTGACCCACTGAGCTCTAGGAATGGATGAGATTGAATTTGGTGCTCTATAGTGGCATTCTTGCTTACATCTAATTAACACTTAGGGTTCCTTGAACTTCAGTGGCACAGTGAAAAGCAAGTAGAAGTGTCTCTGAGTAGGGCCAACTGGGATAAACAGGGGTGGCCAGTGTGCGTTTTCAAGGTCACTATGACGGAGCCATCAGAATAACAAATCAGCATGGCTTGCATTAGATTAGGAGAGGCTGGGGGAAAGAATGATGAAGTCTCTCTGTGACTATTTCAGTCTCAGTCCTCTGCCTTATTGATGGTTTGTGATCAATAAAGCAATATTAAGGGGGGGATGTCATTAACAAGGCAAAGAGAGAGCAAAAGGAAGGAGAAAAGGAAGCACTGTCATCTTATGAACTGTCATTCGTGTGTTCCTTCCACGGACATTGCTGAATTTCGTACATATATGAAACCGAAACCTCAGTCTCTGTCCTGGATTTTTTCCAGGTGGAATGAGACTGCAGGTGTTCTTTTCCCCTGACCTTACGAACAAAATGTGCTAGAATTAATGAGATTGAAATGGAATGCCCACTTCGGCATCTGCTGCATGTAAAAAAGTGCAAAAATGCCAACAAAGATGAATCAAAGAGCATCAGCTACAAAAATCCACAGAACAAAAAGGCTCTCAGAAGCGTATGAAAAGAAAAATGCAGAAAATGGGGCATGTTCACACATCCTAGTTTCTTCAGAATGGTTAAGAAGGGGGAGCCTATATAGAATTGAAACATACTGAAGGGTTGCTCAGTATCTTCAAGATGGCTTTGAAGCGGAGCTTGTTTGGTGGCTGATATTTTCAGGGGAGAAAGATGTTCATGCAGACACCCTGGCCTTTTTGGAGTAACTTCACATGTTATAAAGAAATCATGCTTTTCACAGTTGCACTGGTGTTGGTCATGGTGATGACAAACTGTGAACAGGAGATGCATGCCGCATGCCTTGTGCCAAGGAGACAGCCTGACAGTTTCCTGGCTTAGGTACACCATGTGTCCCCCAAGTAATTGTAAGATGTACGTCCCTCATTCATACCTTATGTATTTGTCTGCTCACTAAACAGTGGTGTAGCCATGGTAAACATGATGGCTGTATAACAGAATCATAGAATCACAGAATCATAGGCTGCAATCACACATGCCTTTAGATACAACATAGGTGTGAATGCCTGACAAATCTAAAGGGAGCGATCAGACAGCCTCCCTATTTCATTTGGGCAAACAGTAGCCCCTCCTAAAAGAGGAAGGTGGTGTGACATTGCTTGAGGGGTACACGTACACTTATCTTTTTGTGCTGTTAACATGAATACAGAAAGTAGGGGTTCAGCTCTATGATTTTATGTTATTTTATTTTGATTTATTAGATTTTTACCCCGGCCTCCTGACTGAGGCTGGCTCAGGGTGGCTTACATACAAACAATATAAAATTTCCAACAGTATAAATAAAAATTATAAAACATCAATTAATACAAGTTACATTCTAAAACCATAAACATAGTAAAGTGCTAGTAACTTAGTTAACTTATAGAGAAGACATCTTAACACAAGAACCTTTGAGACACTATGAGCAAATATTTGTGATTACTCCTTTCTCACATACTGTTTGGACTAACTTTGCAAAGAGCAGAATATGAAAGCTTTTCTCTCTAAAACAGGAATCGAATTTGCTTTATTTGAAAATGATTCTGACATTTCAGGAGGCACCGTGTCATCTTTTACAAATTAGTAGAGATCAGTATATTTTCCCCCTTACTTAATTGGATCATTTAATATCTTTGTCCTGGGCCATTGATCGGCCAATTAGAGGTTGGCATTGCGGCGGATAATGTTTGCTTCTTGCAGGCTTTGTATTCCATTTCCTCCTTCCAGACATATTTGCAATGCAACTGTATATACAGATGAAAAGTATCGTGCATTACGACACAAGGAGAAATGATGGGGTAGAAAATTATTCTTCTCTTATCCAAAACTCTTATATTCCTCAAAGCACATTTATAAAACATGTGTCAAATGTTCAATCCATGTTATATACTTCCTGATATGTGACAAGAACCCTATAACACAATGGTTCCTTCAACGCTGTCATCGAATATGAAGCTGGAAGCCATTTGCAACACTTTGGGGTGGGAAGCAAGCACATATAGTGAATCTTTCACCCCACTTAGCATGGCACTATGGTTGTGCTCTCTAATGCTTCTTGCTGCCATTTTGTTTCCTTACACATCAATCAAGATGGTGATGTGAGGGCAGGAAATACTGCTGCTTGCCCCCTCTCTGATGTGGCTTCATGATGATTTCAAATGACAAACCTGTGTGGTATGGCTACATGATGGCATCTTAAGACATGTCATAAGAACATAAGAGAAGCCAATGTTGGATCAGGCCAAAGTCCAACACTGAGTCACGCCCCACGGGGGGAAATTGATGCGGGCAAAGTGCGGCTTTTGAAAGCCGCACCAAAAGAGACACGCAGTGGCGGGATCACACAGATCAGATGCCGGGGAGAAAGCCACGGAAGGGAGCGCGAGGCCGCCAGCTGCGCATGTGTGCGCATGCGCAGTTCGGCTGGGAGCCTTGATTGCTCCTGCAGACGGCCACGCCGGTGATCCGACGGCCGTGCTTGCTGTGGCGTTTTAGGTAAGTCCTGCTTAGCAGGTTCTTTTTTGATGCGCATTTTCGGCCTGAAGGGCCAGCTCGGGGATGGGTGCGCGCCGCTTCTCAGATGTTGCGGTTTGATCACGCCCATTTGCTGCACCCACGATCCGTCCCTCTTCCGGCCCTAAACCTCCCGTGTGACCGAGGCCACTCTGTCACATAATGGTCAAAAATACCAGGTGGCATCAGGAGGTCCAGCAGTGGGGCCAGGACACTAGGAGTGAAGGCAGGGAGCCTCTTCCATCACATTGTAGCAACCCTTCCCGCTCTCCCTTAGGTACCTTATTGATTTAAAAGGGGTTGGTAGAAAATGCTGTCAAGTCTCAGTTGACTTATGGTGACCTCCTATGGGGTTTCCAAGGCAAGAGATGACCAGAGGTGGTTTGCCATTGCCTGCCTCTGCATAGGGACCCTGGACTTCTTTGGTGGTCTTGCATCCAAGTACTAACCAGGGCAGACCTTGCTCATTTCCTGAGATCTGACGAGATCAGGCCATCCAGATAAGGGCAGTGTAAAAGAGGGAAACCTTTTTAACTATGGGGACTATGGTCAGTGTTGACATCAGAATCCTATGAACAGGTAGTAGCAGCAAAACAAAACAAAATTACCCATGAAGTTATGGCTGGGGTACTCTTTCATGAAACCTTCTTTGGCTTTCATCCAGTTTGGGGCTGGAAAAGTTCAGACCAGCACGTGGTTCTTATATTATCCTCATACTGTAAATGTGGTCCAAGTAGGAGTGCATAGGCTGAGATCATACGCACACTTAGACCCGGCATAGGTGCGAATGCCGCGTGGATTTAAAGGGCGCGGTCAGACACAACATCTGGGAAGTGCCCCACAGCTATTGGCAACCTGTTCTGCTCTGCTACAGAAGCGGAGTTAAAAAACACCAGGGAAAATCCAGTAGTAAACGGGTTGCGATAGGCCACGGATGGACTTCCCGCTGTCTGATCATTCCAGCGCGCTTTCATGGCGTCGGGATGGTCTGATCAGGCCATCTCAACTCCATGCCATTGTTCCCCCCCTCACTGTATGTGCATAATCGCAAACTCCATAGGGAGCCCTCAGTGTGGAGGTGAGGTTCATCAATTCCTCATTTAAGCACATTGGAAACAAACAGCACAAAAAAGCCTGACTCACCCGCAGTTGCGTCTGATCACACACTGGTCCCGGTCACATGGGCAGGAAAATGCGGGGGGGAAACGTGTCTGTTAGCCTCGGGGCTAAAAACAGCGTGGTTGCTCGAGTAGACCTACTGATGAAGGTCCCGTGGAGGTCCCGTGGTAGGGGGGAGGTGCCAATCACTCCACAGTCCTGCGGCGCGGCAAAGAAGCGGGGCGCGGGGCAAACGGGGTTGGTTTTTTTAAAAAAACTCAAATGTGCACATGCTCCCTTGGGTGCTTGTGCGTATCCATGGAGACTTTGAAAAAAAACAACCTTCTTCCAAGGGGACATGGGCAGGCACCGGAACTACCACCGGAAATGCGATCAGACGCCCGCCCTTGCTCTGCAGTTTCAGGAAACTAGTACCTCCGAGGTACTAGTTTTTTTACCGCGCATCTTCCGCGGGAAGCCTCGGGTTTGCCATGGGAGCTCAATGCTTCCCAGATGTGGCGGTGAGATTGCGCCCGGAAAATCCGCCTATCTTACGTCCCTCTAGTGTGCCTAATGCTCCGTGTGACCGCAGCCACTGATGGGCTGTGCCCGCAGCTTCAAAGGGAGGTGTGACCATACAACTGCGGGTCTATTTCCTCCGGAGGAAATAGCCTCGCTCCCCCCCCCATTTTTTCTGGCGTTTGTGACTGCACCCATTGCTTGCCCCCCCCCCCGATAGATCAGTAATCTGATTTGGTCTTTGAAGCTTTACATATGTTCATATGAGCTGTCTGGTCTACAGATTCCTTTTAGGATCCATCCTTGTTAGCTTAGCATATCCCAGATACTTGAACTTTGCTGAGAAGCAGTTATTTTCTATTTTTGACTTCTATCATATCATTCTTCTGTCTGCAGCTAACTGCTTTCCCCCACTGTATATTTCTGGTTATGCTTTCTTGAAGCAAAATGTTCCGGAACGCACGGGGCAGTGCTTTCATAAAAGGCTCATTTTCAGGGGTAATCCAGCAAAACGTGAAGGCCAGTGATGTTTTCACAAAGTCTGCGTTACAGTAAATGTAGCATTACTTATGGGGCAGCATCATGGAAAAGGTTTGGTGGCACTTAAATAAACTAATGGAGACGGGGTCAGTCCTCTGACCTCGGAGCAACTGAAAGACACAGTGACAAATGGGGCTTGTGCAACGGTGAGAAGAAAAGGAAAAGGTTTTACGTATGCAAAGAAAATCCGAGTTGTTTCTGCTGAGCAGCAGTTCCTTTTGTTTGGGGGGAAGTTTTATCCTACAGAAGGGGATGGATTTATATCGCCAATTAATTCATCTCAATGAAAGCCTGGTGATATTTTGCAGGCTGTAAACCGTATTCAGAAGACTCAATTAGCACTGTTAAAGCGCTTGTAAGTAAAAATAGATAAAACCTGCCTCTTAGAATGAGGGACACAATGTGCTCGCTTTAGCAGCCTGAAATGATGAGTGATCTCTAGTCTACATTGCCTAAGGATTATGAACAAACAAGGGTAACACTTAAAGACTGTCTTAGCAAGTTTCATGATAAACAGCTGGAATGGGCTCATTTTCTCTTTTTGGGGTTAGTAGGGATGAATGGATCTGAATAGGTTTTTTTGTTTGTTTACAGGCCTGGAAGTTGTCCTGCATCCCCCTCCTTGATTTGTATCAAACTGGCAGAGATTTTCCAAATTGATTCTGGAATTTGAACATACCAAGATTTCTGCAGCATGTACTCCTTTTTGTCCACTTGCAATGTTGTCCTTTGGTATTGTTTGTTACTGATATGCTGATAAATATCCTGGCAGGGGAGGAAGTTGGGAAGGTCATGCTAGCTTTCCGGTAGCAGCTGAGTTCCACTTGGGCTGGGTTTGTTTTCTTCTCTACTTTCCGTGACTTAGCTCTTGGCCACTGGCTCTTAACTCCTGGCTTGCAGCCTGGAGCCCAGGATAGCCAGCCCAAGGAATCAGGACCCAGCCAGGATGCGTTCAGGATGCATTGTCTTATTTATTTAAATGATACTGTTTAAATGGGTTGCTTTGGAAATATGTGTCAGCTGCTTTGAGTCCCTCTGGGGAGAAAAGACCTGGCAAATCAGTAAACGCTGCAAAAAAAGATTGATGCAATTGTATCAAATTTCATTTTGTGTAGTGTGCCATTTCACTCTGACCTGGATAGGCTAGCCCGATCTCATCAGATTGCAGAAGTTAAGCAGGGGTGGCCCTAGTCAGTATCTGGATGGGAGATCACTAAGGAATACCAGGGCCTTAAATGGAGGCAGACAATGGCAAATCACTTCTGAATGTCACTTCCCTTGAAAACACTACAGGGCTGCCATATGTTTGCTGCGACTTGATGGCAAAAGAAAAAGAAAAGAAAAAATGTTTCATTCAAGTTTCATTTTGTGTAGCGCAGAACTGATATGCTTCTGTACTAGGGTTGTCAGCTCTGGGTTGGAAAATACCTGGAGACTTTGGGGGTGGATCCAGGAGAGGGCTGAGTTTGGGGTGGGGAGGTGCCTCAGCATGGTACAATGGCAAAGAGTCCACCCTTCATAGCAGCCATTTTCTCCAGGGGAGCTGATCTCTGTCAGCTGGAGATCAGTTGTAAGAGCAGGAGATCTCCAGGCCCCATCTGGAGGCTCTCTCTCCTTATATATAATTCTCTTTTGGAGTGGCAATGTTCCATGTGCTCCCAAATCAATTGGCTCCCTGATGTGTCACTCACCAAGGGTCTGTATCCACTGGTTGCGTTGCCTTGCTGCATTGCCTCAGTCCTGCCCACAGAGCCGGCGGCCAGCATCTTGCCCTCAGTCTGCAGGGAGCTGCCGGATGGGATGGATGCTCCAGTGGCCAGAGGCTTAGGAGGCCAAGGCCAATCCTGGCAGTGCTGCAGTGGTCGTTGTCAGCCATAGCTGACTGCAGGTGGCCAGCTGGCCTGTGACCAGATGGGGACCAGAACGCCACCGAGGCAGAGGGTGGTGGAGGTGGTCTACAGGTCACCGGAAGCAGCTAGGCGGGTAGCCAGTGGCGGGGCGTTCCATCGCCCCTTGACCCCAGGGTCTGGGGAGGGGAAAGAAAGTGGAGGGGGGGGCTCACTGTGCTCAGAGCCAATGGACAGTCGAGATGCTCCAGCGGCTGGAGGGCCATCAGGTCGAGGCCGATCCTGCCGCCACTGCAGCAGTTGTTGTTGGTTCAGGCCAACTGCAGGTGGTCGGCTGGCCTTCAACTGGTTGGGGGCCAGCACTTCACTGGTGTGGAGGGTGGTGGAGTCTGCCCACAGGCCACTGGACGGAGCTGGGCAGGGAGCCAGTGGTGGGGCATTCCATCACCCCTCGATCCCGGAGCCTGGGGAGAGGAGAGAAAGTGGGCGTCCGGGCCTCACTGTGCTCGGAGGTGGTGGACAGCCTGGATGCTCCAATGGGTGGAGGGTCATCAGGCCGAGGCTGATCCTGCTGCCACTGCAGCAGTCATCATTGGCCCAAGCTGACTGCAGGTGACTGGCCAGCCTGCGACCGGGTGAGGCCCGGCACACCACCGGGGTGGTGGGTGGTGGAGGGTGGTGGAGGTGGCCTGGAGGCCACTGGATGCAGCCGGGCAAGGAGCCAGTGCTGGGGTGTTCCGTCACCCTGCAACCCCGGGGTCTGGGGAGCTTGTAGAAACTGGGGGGTCAGGAGGGGAAATGAGTCACATCTTTCTAGAGCTTGTTGTATTGTTTCTACAATGAGCTTTGCTCCTAGTAAAATACAAAAACTGAGGTTCACAGTGTTAGGAAGATATGAAAAGGATATAGCACTGTGTATAATAGATGTATGTTCTAGGTAAATCAATGTTGTGCTTTATGTTTTTTTATTTGTCTATACTGTTATATAAATATTTCTCTATACTGTTATATAAATATTGGTATCAAATATTATAAAAATAGGTTTCACCCAAACAAAACATCAAAGTACAGGTTTACATTCTGTTCAAATATTCAAACAGCACCTTGCCAGTATCACAATCACTAGTCCCACAAGACTCTAGTAATTTATCCGTTTCGAATACAATCTTTTTCAAGGACTGTGCTGTATATAAAGGACATAAGGCACAATAATTTCTCTTTGTGAGCACAAAAACTCTTAAGATAGCAGCATATCTTCTAGGGTCCCATCAGCACCCTTGCAGCAGACATAATAACATCTGGAGGCTGGCAACCATATCCTGTACATTAATAGAATGCTGCCCCAAAGGTAACCCAGTGTGTGTGTATGTATGGACCTGCAACAAGCTCCTCCTGCGGCGGGCCTCCCCCAGCCTTTTAGGACTTCAGTTTCTTGACCCTCAGGGCTGAGCAGCTGTTGTCTGAAGGAGTCCTTTCGGCCACCAAGGAGATGTCTCCACAGCCTAGCTGATTTGGATCAGAAATAGTGTCGCCAGCCTTCGGGTGGAGCCTGGAGTTCTCCTAGAATTACAACTGATCTTCAAATGACAGAGATAATTTCCCCTGGAGAAAATGGCAGCTTTGGAGGGTGGACACTATGGCATCACATCCCTTCTGAGGTCCACCCTCCCCAAACTCTGCCCTCCTCAAACTCCAGCCTCCCCAGATTCCACTTCCAAAGTTCTCCAGGAGTTTCCCATCCTGAGTTAGCAACCCTAGACTCATGCAATGACAGAGGCCTTGAGTTCCAGCTTTGCACCACATTGACCCTACTTCCCAGGTGATCAGTGACTTAAGAACATAAGAGAAGCCAATGCTGGATCAGGCCAATGGCCCATCCAGTCCAACACTCTGTCACACAGTGGCCAAAAATAGGAGGCCCACCAGTGGGGCCAAGACTTCCTCAGCATCGCCCCAAAGTGCAGGACCTGGCATTGTTGACCTGATTCACTTCACTCCATTGGGTGGCTCATTCTTCACACAAAAAAAAGGTACCTTGAGGCAATCCTATATATGATTGCCACAAGATTTCTTCTTCTTTTTGCAGTATTTTATTAATTTGGGTTTGTATATCAGCAATATAGAGGGGAAAAACACTTGTGAAGCAATCCTGAATTACCCTATTTGGGTTTATTTATTTAGTTATTTATTTTTCATATTTATACCCCGCCCTCCCCAGTGGGCTCAGGGCGGGATATTCAGTGGGATTTACTGAAGATTAAGTGTTTTTAGGATTGCATTGTAAAGACCCAAATGCCACGGCAAACTGAGTAAGCACAGCGGTTTGTCCAAAACTCAGTGTCTTTTTAAAAAGAATCAAACCGTCTTGACATCTTGCAGAGAACAAAAAATCAAAATCAAAATGAGTCGAGCAGGGCAGTTGAACAGAGTCCTAGTTCACTCCCCTTTAACATCTCAGAAAAACGTTGGCGAGAATCAACGGTTCCAGTTTCTCTGTTTTATTTACCACAACCGCAGAAGACACTCAGAGCTGTGGGTTTTGCCCATTCTTTTGGTTGTTCATTTTGTTCCTGTGAGCTGTTCGGCTCTCATTTCTGTGCTAATTATAGGCTTGAAGATGCAGTAAGGTTTCTCCTGAAACAATTGTTAAACAAAGTGCTATTTTGAGTGCTCTTATTACTGGCATGGTGGATCTCTAGTGGCAGCTGCTGGGGGAGGGGGGGGGGGGGAGAGAGAGAGAGAGAGAGAGGGAGAGAGAGAGAGAGAGAGAGAGAGAGAGAAGATGCTTCCTGGCTTGTTGTTTTGTTTTGGCTTATTAAACCATCTGCTGTCCAGGCGAGTCTACAAACCCATACCCACTTTCCCTCTGGTTTTCCCCATTTTTTTAAAAAATGTTCATTTCCTGTCTGACTATTGTGAATGGGTAGACAACATGGTTTTTACTATCGGATGGAACTGAGAGCTTTCACATAAAATATGTTTATTTCTTTAGATATTTATACTCCACTTTTTGACCCGGAACAGCTTACAGCTGCATTCTTCCCTCCTCTGTTTTATCCTCACAACTACCCTGTGAGGTAGGTTGCGCTGAAAGTGAGTGACTGGCTCGAGGTCACCCAGTGAGCATCCAAGGCAGAGTGGGGAACTGAACTTGCGTCAGACAGACCGTAATTCAGCTCTCTAGCCTAGGTCTTCCAACTCTGGGTTTGGAAATACCTGGAGATTTGAGGGTGGAGCCTGGGAGGGTGGGGTTTAGGGAGGGAAGGGACCTTGGTCAGGCACAATGCCATACAGTCCACCTTCCAAAGCAGCTATTTTCTCCAGGAGAGGTGGAATGAATGTTTTACATCAATCAATAATAAATAAGCAATCTATGTAATCTGGAGATCAGCGGTAATCCCAAGAGATCTCCAGCCTCCACCTGGATGTTGGCTAGGGTCACCAGGTCCCTACCTTTTGCTGATGGTGAGGTTCCAGCCCACTCTCCTGGCCCAAGGACCACAGAGTTTTTAGCCAAATGCTAGAGCGTCCCCCCCACGACGTGTCCAGAGTGATGACATCACCTCTGGGTGACGTCATTGCTCCAGGAATATCAGGCACGGCGGGGTGCTTCAGCGGCAGGGATCACCCCACCGACCAATTGGCCAGAGGCAGTTTCGGGCCCCTGAACCCGTCCCCATTGGGGGGATGGCAACCCTAATGTTGGCAACCCCACTCTAGCTGTTATATCTTAATGCTTCTCAACAGTGACGATTGCTTCCTGAAGAGGCAATTCACCAGCAGGGGTGGATCTGGGATGAAAATTTCAGTGCGAGGAATTCCACATGGCAATTTTGATTTTGGAAAGTGAGTGCGTAAACATTGCACATTGTATGTAGGCCGAAGGTGACACGCCTTGGGGTGCAGAGTCTCTCTTACTTCTTGGGGTTCTGAGGCAGAGGAGCAGATCTGTTAGCTGCCGGGGCCCTTCCTTGACAGACCTGATCTGGCCATAGTTATCCATATCCTGACCACATGTAGGTTAGATTATTTATTTATTTGGCTTCTAGCCCTCCCTCCCCTGCAAGCAGGCTCAGGGCGGGTTGCAGCTAGGGTTGCCAAGTTGAAAAATGTACTTACCGGGGAACACTCACATCACCAGGAAGTGACGTTATGACGCCGCGCACGCTGGGGGCGGGGCCACGACCATCCGAGGGAAAACCATAGAGTTTTCTATGTGGCCCCGTCCCCAGCGTGCCCAGCATCGTACCGTCACTGCCTGGTGACGCGCAGGCCGGGGTGGGGTCCCCCCCGGGCCCCGATCCGCCGGTGGCGGGGAACAGGCCTCTGGGGCGGGGGTTTCCCCGCCCCCCGGGGGGACTTGGGAAGCCTAGTGGCAGCAATATATAAACAACACAATACAACCAATGAAAATATAATAGTCTAAAATTAATATCTCAGTTTATACTAATAAACTACTGTCGATGGTATATCAGTAATTCATCGGCTCCCGGAGGCTCCCTATATTTTTCCAGGTAGATGTAACTAAAGCTATGGGGGGATGGGCAGATGAAATTAATGCAAGATGGAAACAATGCAGATGGAACAGAGCAACAGGACAGCAGTGCAGGGGGAGGTCAATACAATTTAGATTCACACGGCCTCAGCCGTAGGCCTGGTGGAACATCTCCATTTCACAGGCCCTGCAGAACGCCATTAAGTCCCACAGGGCCTGGATCTCACTTGGGAGATTGCTCTACCAGGCCGGTGCCAGAGCTAGAGAATGCTCTGGCTCTGATTGAAGCTAGGCGGAGATTACCAGTAGATGTTGATCTATAGAGCGTATTGCTCTTTGGGGGATGTACTGGGAGAGTAGGTTTGACTGCCCCTGTTTGCTGCCAGGGTAAATGTCTTGCCTGCATTATTTTTCGTAAAAAAACCCTTCACTGGCTACCAGTTTGCTGCACTGAGCACAATTTCAAATGCTGGTTATCATATATTCCGGTAGCCAAGTTAGCCAGATCAACAGCCAGTGCCACATAAATGGGTCATAGGTTTCCTATATAGAGGCTGCGGGGTGTGGGTGTATGAAGATGGGGGGGGCAGATGAAGGTAGGTTGGCTATTGGGTGGGAAGGAGAGAACGAAACAGGAAAAGGGAAGAGGCTGTGGGGACTGCCAGGGAAGGGAATAAATGGGTCATAGGTTTCCTATATAGAGGCTGCGGGGTGTGGGTGTATGAAGATGGGGGGGGGGCAGATGAAGGTAGGTTGGCTATTGGGTGGGAAGGAGAGAACGAAACAGGAAAAGGGAAGAGGCTGTGGGGACTGCCAGGGAAGGTAAAGAGGAAATAGCAGGGGAAGGGAAAATGAGATACCCCCTGCAAGTCCTTGCATGTTCCCACTTCTTACTTCTAAATCCCTCAGAATGTACTTTTGGGGAGGCTTCCAAGTGAGAGGCATTTCATATCAGCGTGAAGTCTATTCCCACCACCACCACCACCACCACCACGGGCCAGGTTTTCCATGATATGAGTTGCTCTACCCTGGAAGAAAAAAAAGTCACATTTGCTCACACAACCAAGATAAAATTCCCCATCACCTTTGCCAGGGGGTGGTAGATCTGAGAGGTTACCTCAGCCTGATGTTAGACCACATCTTTTTACTTCACAGTTGGACATATTTTGTCTTGACATCTGATATGCTTGTGGAAGAACAGGGGGAAAGAAACAGGGGGTGATGCTATTGTTCATATTTCCATCCAGCAAACCCCACAACGCATGAACTGCCAAAGCTATTAGCAGAAAGTTTTTATTTATCTCTTTTCATCAACAATCCTTGATGATTTTTTAATTGAAAACTGACAAGGCCTGCACTGAGACTCCAGTGCTTTCCCCTCTTGTTGGTACATGGCTGAACAGATATGATAAAAAGCAACCTGCTTAGCTGTGCGACGCGACGTCTCAGAGGGCGAAGACGAGGAGAGTGGCGTGATAGAATCAAAGGCGCCAAGAAAGCCAATGCGGCGAAAGCCTCTCGGAGGAATTTTGTTAAACAAATTCGAGCTCCTCTGTAATTAGATGACAACATTTATTTCAAAACATGGAGTATGAATCTGACAGCACCATAATTTGTCTTAAATAATTTGTTCACACCCTGCAAGTGAAGCTACAGGCTTCAAAGTTCAGTGCTGTCTCCTGGATTTTTGGGGTGGCGGCGGCTGTATATCTGGTAAAGGAAACTACTTTTTAAACGTCTAAATTGGGAGCATAAACGCAAGGAGAAAGGTCTTAGAGCAAGAGGGGTTTGGCATATTCTTGTGCGATCAAAACATTTAATTGTAAAATGGTTAGTCATGCACGGCAGTCTTTATTTTCTTGTCCCCCGACCACTAGTGTGGGTGGATTGGCTTCCTCCCCCATTTATCCAGCTGTCAGAAAGCCCTGCTGGCATGATTCATTCTTGAAGGGAGTTGCAAGAAATGCAAAGGTGCTGAAGATATTTTTGAAAAGCTCCCCCTCCCCCCACAAGAGGAATGCTTAAGAACATAAGAACATAAGAAGAGCCCTGCTGGATCAGACCAGTGGTCCATCTAGTCCAGCATCCTGTCTCACACAGTGGTCAACCAGGTCCTCTGGATGGCCAACAACAGGGCATAGAGGCCAAGGCCTTCCCCTGATGTTGTCTTCTGCTTAGTGCCTCTGAATATGGAGGTTCCCCTCAGTCACCATGGCAAGTAGCCATTGATAGACTTATCCTCCATGAATCTATCTAATCCCCTTTTAAAGCTGTTTATTTCTGTGGCCATCACTACATCCTCTGGCAGTGAATTTCACATTTTAACCACTCTCTGTGTAAAGGCCCCATTCACATGGCAAATTTACCATGGGAGAGCCACAGATGCCAGGCGGATTATCCGTGCGCGATCACACCACCACATCTGGCAAGTGTAGCGCACCCGTGGCTTCCCGCCGAAAACCCACAGTTAAAAAATACCTGCCAAGAAGTACTAGCAACCCGTTTGCCACGGGCTGCTGACGGAATCGGGTGGTGTGATTGCGCCGGCGTGCTGACGGAATCGGGTGGTGTGATCGCGCCAGTGTGCAGCTATCCCCTCCAGCCACCGTCTTTGCCGCGGCCGCCGACCAACGAAACGCCGCTGCGTCAGATTGCATAAATGTGGATCAAACTGCGATGACACAAACAGCCATGCCTCCCCACTGCGTTATCCGGCCCGTGTGACCGGGGCCAACGTAGTATTTTCTTTTGTCTGTCCTGAACCTACTGCCCATCATTGGATGATTGATTGATTTTGTTTAAAACATTTATTAGCTGCCTTTCTACCTTATGGAACTCAAGGAGGCTTATAATGTAATTAGAACCTAAAATATCAAAATACATACAACACATAATCGGCCATGAATTAAAATCACAATGTAAAACTGCCAAGAGGCAGAAAAACTAAACTAATTGAATGCCATCCTGAATGAAACCATCTTCAGCTGTCTCTTAAAGATAGAGAGCAAGGAGGCTAGGTGTACCTCCCCATGGAGATTGTTCCACCATAAATGGCCTCTCTCCTATACTCACCAGATGAGCTTTATATCCATGCTTTCACACACTGCCTTATGGAAACCGTAGTCTTTTTTCAACAACCCTCCACACACCTGTCATACTCTTACTGTTATCCTTGCTGGTTTTTTGTGTCTTGGTTTCTTAGATGTTGATGTAGTTTGGTGTAGTGGTTTGTGCATGGACTCTAATCTGGGAGAACCAGGTTTGGTTCCCCACTCCTCCACTTGCAGCTGCTGGATGACCTTGGGCAAGCCACAGTTTTCTCAGAGCTGTTCTGGAAAGAGCAATTCTCCAGAGAGCTCTCTCAACCTCACCTACCTCACAGGTGTCTGTTGTGGGAAGGAGAAGGGAAAGGAGTTTGTAAGCTCTGAGACTCCGAGTGAAGGGTGTGGTATAAATCCAATCTCTTCTTCTTTTTAACTTTTTTTTTTAGCCCCCGGAGGGGATTTTTTTTAAATCAAACCACAAAACTACTACAGAAAAAAGGAAAGGGTGACTACATATATAGGATAAAGCAAAAGAACCCAGTACTAACTTTCTCTTCCACAGCTTATAAGGACTTTTTGGAGCGGCTGCCCCTTGCTCTGTCAGAGAGTCCTCTCCGGAAGAACCCGAGTCCAGCTCACTTCTTTTTAACCTTTTGTGTTAGGTGTCTTACACCCCAGATGTTGGCAGAAAAGCTGGATTATAAATATTTTGTGTAAATAAACATGTAAAAAAGCACCTGGCTTTGAAAATGTATTCCCTAGCAACGGGAAAATAATTTTTTGACAGTCCTCTGTGTCGAGGCTCTCAGGTGGCCTTTTCCATTTTTCCTTACACCCTTCTTACCATCCTTTGCATATTTTTTTTCCTTTCCTGCTAAGTATTTTTCTACTGTGTCAGCAGTTTTTATATGTGTGTTTATGGCTTGAGTGCCGGAGGAAAGGCTTTGGAACCGGTGGCATTTTTTGCAGCCTCTCATTTTGATTCTCAGTGGGGCTGTAACTTGTGTTGTTTTCTTGATGCGGTACAACATTGGTTCTCTGTAGTTTTAGGTCTCTGGAGGAGGAGCTGAGACTCACTGAGCAGATGCTGGTATATTCATGGAACTCTTGAGTTCTATTTCCTCATGGTGGTATTTGCTAATAAACTGACAGATGACAGGTGTGTTTATTTATTTTTGTGTTTATTTATTTTATTTATTTATTATTGCATTTCTATTCCGCCCTCCCCGCGAACGGGCTCAGGGCAGCTCACAAACAAGGGCAACCATGTGCCAATATAAAAAATTAAAACAGAATAAAAAACCCCATAATTAACAATAATAAAGTGCTCAGTGATGTTCATCATTCAGATCGAATCAAGATGGTGACCTCTAGATAGTACCCAAGAGCCCGATTCAGCTGTACTGATCCATCGCGATATAGAGTTTTGCCCAGAAAGTAGGCAACGAACATGAAATTAAGCAAACTCTGGAGCACGATGGAAGACAGGAGGGCCTGACGTGATGTGGTCCATGGGGTCGCGAAGAGTCGGACTCAACTGTGCGACTGAACAACAACAAGTGCCATCAAGCAATGAACAGAGGTGGTTTGCCACTTGGAAGCTAGCAGCCATTTCAGCCTAACACTGGAGACTTCCTTCCTAGCACCAAATTCCTCAGTTGGTTTTCCTGCCAGGACAATTAGCATATGTATAGATGTAATCTAGCAGGCAACTGAACTGGCTGGCTGCCACTTCCAGAGGAAGACCCCCCTCCCACTTTTAAAACTTGGGGGGGGGGAGGTTTCCACAGACCCAAACAGCCAAACTGAACTGACAAAACTCCCGTAAATGTTTGGGGGCTCCAAACCAGGCCAAGTTCATGTCCCTCCCACTTTTAAAACTTGGGGGGGGGGCGGTTTCCACAGGCCCAAACAGCCAAACTGAACTGTCAAAACTCCGTTAAATGTTTGGGAGCTCCAAACCAGGCCAAGTTCATGCTGAATGTTGGCTTGTGAACCAGTTTGTGCCCATCCCTACAAACCAGGGCTGAAGCTGCTTGGCTTCTGAGATCTCATGAGATGAGGCTAGCCTGGGTCATCCCGGCCAGGGCAAATAGATAATATATGGAAGGGGGGGAAAAAACCCAGACAGTGATGCTTGCATGTGCAGCTGCCTGATGGGGCAAATGAAACCTTCCCAGTACCATTTTGGGTCAAGGAAATGAGTGGGGGAGAGGAGCTCTTTTTTTCTCACTGTTTCATGGTCCTGAGCAGAATCGGAGCCCTGCGACACTTCTACAGGGAGTTCTCCATGGGGGTTGGCAGCTGGCACGTGGCTGCCAGTCTCCCAGAGAACACATGACAAAAATCATAGCTAGTTTGTCCCTTAGCAAAATCCTCACAGAGGGAAGCCACTAGGCTGCACTGCTTTTCTAAACTCTTCTGCTCACTGCCTTTAGCATCTGTCTACATGCAGACCCACTCCAGGTTCTTGCCTTGCCCTGGTTTACTGTACTTCTTCTCTTTTATGGAATTGCTGCCTCATCTTCTGGCCTTTCACCTTCTCTGTGAACCCCACAATGGCCTGCCTCATCAGCAGAAGCTCTGCATTGTTAACTGGATCTGCAATGGGCTGGTCTTTGAAGGACTGCTATTCTCTCTCAGAGCCAGGAGCACATGGGAATCCTGAGGGAAACGGAAGCTGGCCTGTTCTCAAATGGAATGTGGCCATTCTGTTAAAAAGCTAATTATGTAGACAGCCTCCATCATGCGGAGAGTCTACAGGGCGGCTATCCACGGCCCACACAGACAGTTATCTGTCAGTATGACTAAAGGGGTGTTTTCTCAGGAAATTCTGCTTCTAACAGGACAAGATGTCCAGAAATTAATCCTCCATCTCACTTATTCCCAGCTTGTTTTGAACTTTAAGCAGGCACGATGAAGGCAGCCCGGGATCCTTCACTTCAAAAGACATTTTCAGCCTCAGTGGTTGCTCTTATCGATTCAGCTGTTCATGAATCATTTAGGTAGGCTACCTACCAACAGAATTTTCCATCAGGAGTGCTGGTATTGCTAAGGCCCCCAAAAGCAGAAGAGTACTTGATGGGAGCCACTACCCATTTTAGATCATTATTAATTAATTTTTTTTTTTTAAAAAACACAGTGTTTGGTTTTTTCAAAGCACATCACATATAAACCCCTTTCGGTCATTTGCTGCTCCTACCTTGCTTACCAGGAGAGTGTGCTACATACAAGCCTCTTGATATGCATGGTCACTATTTGATATTATATTTGGTCCTTTCCAAAGTTCTGAGATGGTTGAGAGAATATGCTTTGGTATTCCAGCAGTCTATTTGCCAACCTGGGCCTCCATCTATTCTAGTAGAAAGGAGAATGAAGTGAATCATTATGTAACTGTTGTGTGTATGTGCACGCGCGCGCGCACACACACACACACACACACACACACTGAGTATTTTTTGTCTTTCTGCCTTGGAACTTTAATAGGGACTGGCCAGCTTCCTGAGTTGTCATTTGGTCAGCTCTACTGATAAATGCGGCTAACCTGAAAAGGCCGGATTGCTGTATGGGCAGAAGAGGGCTGGAGGAGGTCTTCTTTCCCCCCCATTGGGCTAACGGCCAGCAGAGGCAGGAACCTGGGGTGACCGCATTGGCTGGCTCCATGTTGACTGGGTGGGGCCAGCTGATTGGTCATCTTGAATTTGGCGGCCTCTGCGCAGTTGATGACATAGAGCCTGCCCAGGAAATTTTAAGCAGCACTGCCAGTGAGGTGTGGCAGCACTATTTTTGTTGGATCCCCACCCACCCTCCCTGGGTTTAAAGGTTTTCTAAGTTCCTTGCTGTCACAGCTGGCAGGTTTGTGCATCTGGGTGGATCCTTTTTGGGGAGACGGGCCTGCGAGTCCACCTCCCCTTTTGTTGGGGACCCCCTTAAGGGGTCTGGGCGTTTGAGCCACCATGCGGTAGGCCCATCTTGGGGGCTGTGCCCAGGCTCACCCCAGGTGTCAAACTGGTACCACTCAGCAGCAGCCGCTCTCGTGATACCAGTAGTATTTGTCACTCCCGAGTTTTTCCCTCAGCAGGCAGGCTGAGGGACATGGTTATCGGGCAGCAGGCGGGTTGCTCGATTTTCCAGGATCCACCCCTTGCTTCGTCAATGCTCCTTGGTCTGTAATCAATAAAAGCTGTGGCCTGTTTTCTATTCCAAAATAGTTGTGTGGTGTGTTTGTTGTGGACCTCTGCAGGACCTCTTCTTACTAAGCCCTGCGCCTGCAAGCAATACTCCCTCTAAGCTGTGGAGTCCTGTGAGCAAAAATTCTACTTTGTGAGTTACTGGCATTAAAGTTGTGGCAAGCAATCTGGCTACTGCATAAATTAGTTTGCTCTGGAGCCCTGCTTCTTGAGCGAAAACACAAATGTGTGAGCCGGAGGCTAAAAAACTGAGCTAGCTCACACTAACTCAGCTTGGAGGGAACACTGCTGATAAGTAAGAATCTTAGCAGTGGTTTTGGCTCATCAATCTTCTGATTACATGGAAGGCTCATATAAAGCTAGCTTCTACTGAGTAAGGGGGTTGGTCTGTCAAGGTCAGTAAGGTAAGTGTTGTCTACTGATGGTGGCCCTTCAGGTCTTCTGTATCACCTGCTATCAGATCCTTTAATTGGAGAGGGTGGGGATCAGGCCCGTCGCTACGGTGGGGCGTCTTGGGGCCTGGCCCCCTGACTTCCCATCTAGCTCAGGCCCTGTGATTTCCAATTTTTTTATTTTATATGTGGTGCTCCCTTGGGGGGGGCATGCAGGGTGCCCCCTGACTTATTTAAAGGCCCCCTGAATTTAAAAATCCTGGCTACAGGCCTGGCAGGGATTGAACCTGGGACCTTTTGCATGCCAAGCTGATATTCTACCACTGAGACAAGGTCCCTTCCCAACATCTGGCAACACAATATCAGTATCCAGATAATTCCAATTACTTCTTGGTACTACTTTCCTTGTTCTTCCCCATTCTTGGAAAGCAGTGATACTGGATCCAATGCGATACCCTTCCACCAGGAGGAGGAAAAGAAGGAGAAGAAGAGGAGGAGGAGGAGGAGACTGGATATATACCCCACCCTTCACTTGGAGTCTCAGAGCAGCTTACAATCTCCTTTCCCTTCCCCTCCCGACAACAGACACCCTATGAGGTAGGTGGGGCTGAGAGAACTCTTTCGAGAAATGCTCGTGAGAGAACAGCTCTGAAAGAACTTGTAACTGACCCAAGGTCACACCAGCAGCTGCATGTGGAGGAGTGGGGAATCGAACCCAGTTCTCCCAGATTGGAGTCCACGCTCTTAACCACTACACCAAACTGGCTCTCAAGATAACATATCTCACTAGAATTCTTCTTTCTCCTCTTTCCCAGTGTAACATCAGTAAGGGTTGAGAGTGACTTCTGCAAGCTTGCTGATTTGATACAAAAATCCCTATTTTGTGAGAAGCGAGCCCAAAGTTTTATTGTCTTCGCATGTTTTTTTCTGTATCCTTGCACCAGTTACAGTGTTGTAGAACTTCAACAGCCTGAAGATGGACATTTATGTACACATAATGTCGAGTGGCATGCCAAGGGTGATTGGTAGAAAGATGATGAAAGACAAACAGAGGAAACATTAACAATGGCATAAAAAAGAACCAAAACTGCTGGCAACAAAAGAAGGACACAAAGATGACCATGTCAGTTCATCCTTAACCCCAGACCTAGGCAATAAGGTTGGATTGTTTGTGATTACAGATCCAAGCCAGTAAGAACAATCTGGTGAATCTGTTACATTTTTTTTAAAAAAAGAAGAAAGCAAATTACATGTTGCAAGTTGAGACAGCAATTAAAAGGGCTTACAATGAAGCCCCTGTCATAGCATTCAATGTGTTATATTTAAGCTCTCCAAGAAACTGAGCCTGTAATTAGTGCTCTCTTCAAACTGTGCACTTCACTGTCAAAGAAAAATGTGCCTCTTAATCATACTGTAATCATATTCTGCCGTGTGAAGTGGAAACATGACAGGCCAATCAATTTTTCAAAAATATTTAGAAAATGAGTGTAATTGTGGGGAGTCCAAGTAAATAAGGCTATTTCTGCCCACCTCCTTTGCAGGGATGAACTCCGCCTGCTGATTAATTATCTGTCTTTAGCAAGAGCGGCACACACGCACAAACACACAAACATGGAAACTGGAGGGTGCTTAGAAAATGGCAGTGCCACTCATTTCTGGACAGCTGTTGTTCAGATAAAATGATTCCAGGTTTGTGTAAAGCTGTGTAAAGCTGGCAAAGGTGGGGGGGAGGCTGAGACAGGGAAAATGACGTCTGTAATTAATGGAGCAAAACACAGGATGCATAGTTTGAAAAGCTCAGTAGCAATTCACAAAGCAAACACAGCTTAACCCGAGCTTAATGCTTGTGGTTAAAGGAAGAGGTATCAGGGGGCCCAAGGCTGAAATCTACTTGTGAATCATTGCTTCTAAATTGGAAGGCTCCTTCATTATGCTAGAGCATACAGAGACGGGTTTCAGTTATGCGGCTGTGATAGAGAGGCCCTTTACATGTGCTCAGAGACTAGCAGAGTGATGGAGAGTGAAACTTGGGCCCTGGTCACTTGGGCCAGATAACGCAGGGGGGAGGCGTGGCTGTTTGCCCCGGAGCAAAATAAAGCATGGTAGCCCGATCACATGATCCCCCGAGTCTTCGCGCTTAGGCTGTTAGCTGGCGATCACATGGCGATGCTGGAGCATGGCAAAGAAGCGGTGCGGCAAGCATTTTGCGTTTGTGCGCATGTGCAGTTCCGCGGAGCAGCACCACTGTCAGTTACGTGTTTGTGCACATGTGCTTATGAAAAACATCCGGTTTGCGATGGGACGTGGATGGGCACCGGATGCCACGGGATACTAGCGCTCCCGCGATCAGACGCCCACCCCTGCCCCACGTTTTCTGGATACTAGTGCACTTTCTGAGGTAGTTTTTTACTGCACATCTTCAGCGGGATGCCACGGGTTGGCCACAGGTGCGCTACGCTTCCCAGATGTTGTGGTGTGATCGCCCCCCGAAAATCCGCCTGACATTCGTGCCTTTAGTGCGGCAAACCCTCTGTGTGATTGGGGCCTTGGTTTCCCAAAACTCACTTTTAAAAGATATAAATGTTGATTCCTATTCCTCTCTTTCTCTTTGATTTCTCTTTGTAGATTTCTGTTACACTTCTATGCACCCTTTTGTAACCTTGGCCCCTTTTTTTGGTCTTTCTATCATCTCAAAACCCAATTCCCTCATTCAGCTCTACCAACTGTTCTGTAGCCTAAAGAGGTAAGAAGGACTCTTTTGGAGATCTCCAAAAAGGCTATGCTGAGGATTATGGGACCTCCATGCACAAAAGCTGTGCAAGATGTTAGTTGTCAGGTGTGGAGGGAACAGGATGAGTTTGAGCTTAAGAGCTGGTAAGATCTAACCCTGGGTCACTGGCAGCTCAGTCACTTCCGTCTAAGCTGAGTTTTAGCCTCCAGCTCATACGTTTTTGTCTTAGCTCAGGAAGTATGGCTCCAGAGCAAACTAATTTATGCAGTAGCCAAATCACTCACTCACAGCTTTAATGCCAGTAGCTCAGAAAGTAGATTTTTTTGCTTAAAAGACTCAACAGCTTAGAGGGAGCATTGGTCACTGTGCCGAAGACACACTGTGTTCAGTGGACTTCCAAATAAACATTCAAGAATGAGGGCAGACTTCAAAACTGTCAATGACATTTCAAAGATACTGGTTTCGTAGTTTGTGGTTGTGTGTTATACATGACCCAAGCAGAGTAAACATGTTTAAATCCCATTGATTTCAATAGGAAAGTTAAGCTTCACTCTCTTCTGGTAAAACCAAGAGACTGAAAAGTGTTCAACTGTTGTCACTGTGCAAACCCAGAGATCAACACTTTGCTGCTGAGGGAAGCAAAAAGAATAAATTGACACATTGACCTTGTTTGGGGGCAGAAAATTCTTTGATTCTAAATTTATAAACCCGATGTGAACTGCGTAGGCGTCTCTGGCCATGTTCCTGCATCTGCGAATGAAATTGCTGGTTCAACTTTCCTATTACTGCAGCAAAATTATTCAGATCTAAATTATATACACAGACTCCCAAGTTCCTGGGCTTCATTAAATACTAAGGGATTACAAACGGTTATAAATTAATCAATGCGCTATAATCCTAAAAAATTATAAAATGAGCCCTTGAGGAAGTAATGTAATACTGGCTTTTAATTAGCACGACACCAGAGATTCATTGTTCTATACAGAACAAGCCATAGGTTTATGAGCCGCTCTGTCTTTTCTTTCTTCTTTTCTTTAAGAACAGAGAAATACCCAAGCGGTGGGTGGGTGGTACTCCAGGAAATGATGCTTATGAAATTGTACCTGTAAGTGCAGAAAAAACTGAACCCCCTCCATAGGGGAATGACTGAAGGCTGAAATTCATTGTTAGCTACGTAGACCCAGAAGATCACAAAGTAAAGAAAAGATCACAAGGGGAGCAATAGGCTCACCCCAAAGTCCTTGGGGACCAAGAGACTCTTAGGGCCACTTCCGTAGTCCTTTCTTATTGGTAATGATCTGCAATGAGGTTGAAGACTTACCAGGAAAATAGTCCAGTTAAGGACAAAAAGCTCTTATGAAGCTGCCTTACGCCTGGTTGTCCACTGGTCTTTGGTAGAATGATGGGGGGGAAATGTGTGTGTGTGGGGGGAAAGGTGTCGTGTGAATGCCATAAGTCACTTGTGGTGTGAACCCAAAAGTGATGTCCTCACTTCAGTGAGATGCTCTAGGATTCTCCTGAAACTCTATGGTAAAACCTAGACTGTCATATCAATGTCATGATGTCACTTCCTGGTTTCCATTGGAAGTGATGCAGTGGCGTTGGAGCAACTCCTATTTTTATGTCCCCATCCTGTAAAGCTCCTGCTGGTTTCCAACACTGAGGTGGCAACACTAAGAGCTAGAAACTGAACTTGGGATTTCCTGCATGCACCAGGAAAATAGTCCAGTTAAGGACAAAAAGCTCTTATGAAGCTGCCTTACGCCTGGTTGTCCACTGGTTGTTGGTACAATGATGGGAGGGAAATGTGTGTGTGTGTGTGGGGGGGGAAAGGTGTCGTGTGAATGCCATAAGTCACTTCTGGTGTGAACCCAAAAGTGATGTCCTCACCTCAGTGAGAGGCTCTAGGATTCTCCTGAAACTCTATGGTAAAACCTAGACTGTCACATCAATGTCATGATGTCACTTCCTGGTTTCCATTGGAAGTCATGCAGTGGCGTTGGAGCAACTCCTAATTTTATGTCCCCATCCTGTAAAGTTGCTGCTGGTTTCCAACACTGGGGTGGCAACACTAAGAGCTAGAAACTGAACCTGGGATTTCCTGCATGCACAGCATGTGCTCTACCAGTGAGCAAATCCAGGCGTTTCCTCAAGCTAGTAGTACAGTGGCTGTGAAAGAAGTTACATCTGCAACTGAACTGAATAACCAAAAGAATCTGATATGAGGGAGTGCATGATCTCTAATAATAATTTTTGCAGGGTTCACTGTGAATAAAGTCCCTCTTGATCTAGTCCAATTCAGGTCAGGTTAGATGTAGAAGCGTAAGAAAACACCTCTCTCTAGATTCTGCAGGGTTTTTTTTATAGACATGGGCAGGGTCCTTGGGACTGTGAAGGCCACTGCCTCTGTAACAGATTTTGGCATTACCTGACTGATTAAAGCTTGCCAGGATAAACTGGAGAGGCTTCTGGTAAGGATGAGATGAGAACACCTTTCTGGTGGAAGGTGTCTTTCCATCAGATTTGAATGGAGCTGAGGTGAGGTCTTTACTGGAAAGGTCTTCATTGACAAAGGACAATATTACTAATTATAGGTCTACTTTATACCTCCTTTTTAACGTATAAGGTAATTCAATAGGTGGTAGCAGAGCAACTCCAGACATTCATAAACAATGCCCTTGCCCTCGAACAAAAGTGTCCGTAAAATAATTTTAGTTGCTCTGGTGGAGCAACTAAAGGAATTACATCCTGAACTATCCTTTAAGCTGACAGCCTTTGACCCAGTAGATCATGACATTCTCTTGGATCATTGGGTTATTGTCAAGATTATTCTCTTGGATTATCAGTGCAGGAATGGAGACCATGACCCACTGGTTGCTGTCCAATTGGACATGAAAAGTTGGTATCAGAGACTTTGAGCCTTCAGTCTAGGATAGCAGTGTGATTACTCTTAAGGTTCTATTTTATCTGCTATATTTTACAATATTTATGTCAGATAACTAAATTAGATTATCTGGAGCTTTGGAGCTGGGTTCCCTAAATCATTGGCTAAACCTCAAGAAGCAGCTGTCTTTGTCCTGAACCACTGTGCGAATGCAGTAGGTAAGTGGATGAGGGGGACCATCAAGTTGAAACTGAAGCAAAACAGAAGTGATGTTGGTGGATAAAGAAGCTGATGTTCTGGAAGTGATTGATTTTCTGTGACTGGAGGGTACTAAAGGTCTACCACGGTCAGATCAGATTAGTAGTTGGTGGATTCTTTTAGACCCTGCCTTAAAGCAGGAGAAACAAATGAGAGAAGTAATCAGGAGTCATTCTTTCCTCCCCTGCATCATATTTGTAAACTATCTTTCCTACTGGTCACGACTGACCTTACAGTTGGACCACTGTTTCTGTAACCTCTAGTTTGGTTTATTCTAATACCCTCTCTATGGTGCTTCCCGTGAAAACAACCGGAAGCTGCAGCCAGCTCAAAATGCAGTTGCCCAGCTTTTGATGACCTCACATTGGTTTTTCTGCATAACACCTCTTCTAAGCTAAACCTGTATTCAAATATATTTCTGGGGCTGCGGTTACACACACTAAATAATCCAGTGTCAATCCACTTCCAATGCACTTTCCAACTGGATATTGCCAGTTAACACAGTAAAATCCAGTTGGAAAGTATATTTAAAGTGGATTGAAAGTGGATTATTTAGTGTGTGTGACTGCAGCCTTGGTTCAGAGCACATGTTCTTTCCTTTAAAGCCTTTTATAGTGATCTTGCAGATATTTGCCTTTTTGCCTTTCTGCCTCTTTATTGGCGTTTACACCTTACACATAACCTTACAGATTTGGTGCACGGTAAACTGTTTTGGCAGATTTGGCTGCCTTGGTTTTTCACTGTGCATTTTAAATTGTGTATTGTTTGCCGCTTGTTTCTCTGTCTTTGCAGCTCTTGCTGTGCAAGGAAGTGCACGTGCACACAAAAGCTTATACCCCAAATTAAACGTTGTTGGTCTTAAAGGTGCCCCTGGTCTCTTAACTTTGTTCTATAGCTTCAGACCAAAATGGCTGCCCACCTGGATCTTGCTGCTTTGTTAGCCAGCTTGGGTCTGACAAGAGAAAGCGGAATATAAATATTTTAAATAAATAATTGTGTTGTATTGTGACTTAACTTGCTGAGACAGTCCCTTAACACACACACACACAAACACACACAGTTCATCTTGCTGCTAGCTCTAAGTGGTCAGAATCAGTCATCCACTGATAAATTTATTGCTGGTCTGGTATGCTAAATATTTTCCCCCAAACATTGGGGTGGGGAGTAAGCATGCAACATTAAAAAACAACAACAACAACAGAAGAGGTCAATAATTCTTACCTAGGCACTATCCTAGCCTCATTTTAACATCTGCTATTTATTTCAGGAGCACTGACATTGTAGTTTGTAAGTCATGAATAAGTTGATTTCAAGAATCAGTAAGATGGTGCACTTTCATTTGCAAAGGAAAGTTTAAAAAAGGACTTGTAAATTAACGCATCTCCTACAGAGACTGTGTGTTCCATATCACACTCTTTTTATTGTAAATAACTGGAGGGGATAAGTCAAGTTTTCTAACCACTGCATCCATAACTGTATTTCAAGTCTAAAAATTAGCTTTTTATGATCCAATAGATATAGATGGAGCACCTGGAGGGGGAAGGGCAAATTTCTGCTATTGTGGGGAGGGTCACTACCCCAACCGTCGCTTAGGTGCATCCGTTTTACAAGTACATAAAAAAACTGCTTCTGGTCATCCAACAGGGTATTAAATGTTACAGTTCGATGAATTCCAAAGGAGATGAGACAGTAAATAATGAAAAAATCAGACAGGGAAAAGAGAAGTGGAGTCAATCTTATTTGTAACTAGAATGTCTTCCGTACACAGTGTGATCAGAGCATGTCTGTGACTGGGTTTTGAAAGGTCAGGTGCCTAGTTATGTTCTTTTTAAGGAGAAAAATACAGCTATGTAGCAGTTAGATGGCCCCATACAGGGGTAGGTTCTGCACTGTATCTCTGCCTCCCAGGGCTGAAACATGATTTCTTTATAGTACTCGTCGGCGTTACGCCAAAGTCAGTGCCAAGTAAATATAGAAAACTAATACTGTATGTGCTGATTAGTAATTGGACAGTCTTGGAAAAATGAAAACTAGGATGTAGGGTATGTAATGTCAGTGGACAAACTCACTGTGTCTACATATTTACGGGAGAACATAAAAGCATACCAATGAGATATTTTTTCAGCAATTGACTATTTGGATCGAATACATTAATATGTAGCAAACAATACTGCTAGCTATGTGTTTAATATGTTAAGATGTATATGTGCTTTTGGTATCTTCTCTTTTTGACTTGTATAATTTTTGATATAATTTAAAAAATAATTCCTCTGGGACTGGTACAACTTATAAAAGGTAAGAACATAAGAACATAAGAGACGCCAATGTTGGATCAGGCCAAAGGCCCATCCAGTCCAACACTCTGTGTCACACAGTGGCCAGAAATACCAGTGCCATCAGGAGGTCCAGCAGTGGGGCCAGGACATTAGAAGCCCTCCCACTGTTGACCCCCCCCCAAGCACCAAGAAGACAGAGCATCACTTGCCCCAGAACCCCTAGCTATACCTTGTGGCTAATAGCCACTGATGGACCTCTGCTCCATATGCTTATCTAATTCCCTTTTGAAGCTGTCCATGCTTGTAGCACCCACCACTTCCTGTGGCAGTGAATTCCATGTGTTAATCACTCTTTGGGTGAAGAAGTACTTCCTTTTATCCGTTCTAACCCGACCGCTCTGCAGTTTCATGGAGTGCCCACGAGTTCTTGTATTGTGAGAAAGGGAGAAAAGTACCTCTTTCTTTACCTGCTCTTTCCCATGCATAATCTTATAAACCTCGATCATGTCACCCCTCAGTCGTCTTTTCTCCAAGCTAAAGAGCCCTAAGCGCTTTAACCTTTCCTCATAGGGAAAGTGTTCCAACCCTTTTATCATTCGAGTTGCCCTTTTCTGCACTTTTTCCAAAGCTATAATATCCTTTTTAAGGTGTGGTGCCCAGAACTGCACACAGTATTCCAAATGAGGTCTCACCATTGATTTATATAGGGGCATTATTATATTGGCTGATCTGTTTTCAATACCCTTCCTAATAATCCCCAGCATAGCATTGGCCTTCTTTATTGCAGTCACACACTGTCTCGACATTTTCAGTGAGTTATCCACTACAACTCCAAGATCTCTCTCTTGCTCAGTCTCTGCCAGTTCAGACCCCATCAATGTGTATTTATATTTAGGATTTTTGGCTCCAATGTGCATCACCTTGCACTTGGCCACATTGAACCCTACCACTTCAATATATAAACACAACTCTGCATTCATCCACTCAAAGCATCTGTACTCACATCAAGAAAATACATGGTGCAGTCTTCTTGGTATTATGGTATAGACAAATAAATAAATAAATATTTTTATCCTCCTTTGCTTTTTAAAAAATCAAGATTTCTGCATTTGTCAAAGAGAGGACCAGGACTGAAGGAGGTTACATTTTTGCTAGCTGCACAGAGGATTGGAAGAGCCTCTTGCATGAGTGAGAAGGAGCACTCACTGATGCTGGGAAAAACTGAAGGTAAAAGAAGGGGACAGCAAAGGACGAGATGGTTAGACAGTGTGATCGATGCAATGAACATTAAGTTGTGCAAGCTCTTGAGGATGACGGAAAACAGGAGGGCCTGGCATGATGTGGTCCATGGGATCGCGAAGAGTCGGACTCGACTATGCGACGAGCAACAACAACAACAACAACAACTTGCACAAGTAGAAGGCACTTTGAGCCCAAGGAATGCTCCAGTGTTACTGGAACAGACTCATGGGATCCAGCTCATTGTCACAAACAACCTGCATGAAACAGGCAAATATGAAAGTAATCAGTGCTCCGATGATGATTGGCTACTGTGAGATACTGTCATTTCCTGCCTCGGTCCACCGATTGGTCATCCCTTTCCCTGTCTCTCTGCACTGTTATCATTGATGTCGCCCTTTCCCTTTGCCCTCTGAAAGACAGCAGCCCATTACCAGTCACAGCACGTTGCTCCCACTGATTGGAAAGCAGTCACACTCCACCAAGCATCTTCTCTGTTTACTGAGATGTAACACTAAGGAACAGCAATTCACACCTGCAGCGAAGCTGTTATACTTCCCATTTTCTTTTTCTTTGATCTATTTTTATCTTGTTCTTCCATCCTCCTGTTTTCTCTGCTAATATTTCTTCTCCTTTTCCTTCCCCTCTTATGATGGCTTCCAGATGTTCATCCTGGCCTTAACTCCCTGCTAAAGACACCCAAATCCTCTCTATTAGGAGATAGTGGAGTGCGCCCTTTACCAGCCAATATCAACGCTCCCTTGGATGACTTTCAACTCACTTAGTCTTACAGTTCAGCAAAGTCTCTCGGAGACAGATCGTCATGTCTTCGGAGGTGTTAGCATTCAGGGGAAGACTAATGCTCCAGTCTCTCTGGCACAAGGGATACAATATCGAGGGGCAACCTGGATGTGTGACTATAACAATGAAAACACTTCAGAAAGACCTTTCGTTTTGTCGTGCAATGCTTCTCAAAGGGAGTCCACTCTACCAGTGAGCATTCCAGGTATTGTGTGCACTTAAGAGTATTCATGGTTTCTTGAAAGATATTCAGTATTTTATGAAGTGGCCTTCTGCTGAGTTAGGCCACTGGATTATCTTTCTAAGTGAGGAGCAACGGCTCCCCAGAGGCTCACAAAGAGAACTGTCTTTTACTACATGTACTCGAGATGCTGTAATTGGAGATGCCAGCAACTGAACACGTGAAGCTGCCTTATATTGGGTCAGACCATTGGTCCATCAAGGTCAGTATCAGCTACTGAGGCTGGCAGCAGCTCTCCAGAGTCTCAGGCAGGGGTCTTCCATATCACCCGCTACCTGGTCCTTTCAACTGGAAATGCTGGGGATTGAACCTGGGGCCTTCTGCATGCCAAGCAGATGCCCTACCACTGAGCTACAGCCCCTCCCCATGGTAAGAATGTGTTCTACTGTAGTTAGAGCCATTCCCTACAAGCTGATTACAGGAACGACAATGTACATGTTCTTTATTCTTCTCCTAGAGTTTTCACATTCCCAAAATATCATGGGAGGCAAATCATGGGGACATGTTTGCCAGATGATTGAGATCTGGGTGGAGCTTCTATTTTCTTCCATGTCACAGGTTTTAAGACTGTCCTAGCAGTGGAAGGGAATCTTGGGAACATGCCTGCCGACAGATTTGGACTGAGCTTCTATCTCCTTTCCTGTTACAGGTGTTTAAACCTGGGCATCGGTGAAGCGACAAGCTGAAAGGGTCTTAGTCCAATCTTTGTAAAGCCCCTTAAAGTCCCCAGTGGAGAGAAAATAAAAATAATAAAAATAAAATAACACAGGCTAACCCAATCTCATCTGATCTTGAAAGCTAAAAAGGGTCGGCCCTGATTAGTACTTGGATGGGAGACTACACAGGAAGTCCAAGGTTGCAACACAGAGGCCGGCAATGGCAGACAACCTCTGAACATCTCTGGCCTTGAAAACCCTGTGGGATTGCTGTGACTTGATAGCACTTTCCACCACTAATATATGTGCATATTCTCTTCAGACCTGAAATTGACTTATTGGCATGATTTGTTTTCTTATAAGTGACTTTGAGAAGGTTTGGTTGTGGTGGGGTCTGCTTGAGATTTTAAGAGTTTATACTAAATCCTTCCTCACCAGTGGTCAGTATGGAGGTTATGGGCATGATCTATGAAAGCTCCAAGTTCAAATCTCAACAGAGCCCCTGGGCTCACTGGACTGCTGCATCTCTCCCTTCAATATTCGTGTACAATATGGGGATAATAATTAATGGTGGCCAACCTTACAAAGCTGTAGCAAGGGTTATAGAGATAAGGAGTGCAGTCAGTATGGAGGTTACGGGCATGATCTATGAAAGCTCCAAGTTCAAATCTCAACAGAGCCCCTGGGCTCACTGGACTACTGTATCTCTCCCTTCAATATTCATGTACAATATGGGATAATAATTAATGGTGGCCAACTTTACAAAGCTGTAGCAAGAGTTATAGAGACAAGGAATGGAAAGGGTTCATAATCCCAGTGCTATTTATGATGATAAAACATTCACAGCTGATGAATTTCCTTGCCTGAATCTTCCCCTTCCACCACCATTTTGGAGATATTTAGGCTGACTTCAATGGGGGAAAAATAAATGGGATGCTAAGCAACGGAAAAAAAAATTCCTGACTTCGTCTGAGTATTAAATAATGGATATGTGTTCGTGCAGTATTCAAATGTTTTTTGCATTTTCATGTTCAAGATTAAATTTTCCATTAGTATTCCACCTCTTCATTTTTGCCCAAGGACCATTAATTATATTTCAGAGATAAGTTACTTTTTTTTGTGATCTCATTATTTGGGAACAAGCAGATAGGATCATGAGCAGCCCCACAGACAAGGAGCTTTCATTAACCATGCATGCGGAGACCTTAGCTGCATTGTATTCATTCTTCAATCCCAATTAATTATTCCTATTCAGTGGAATTGATGGACCACACATGTGGGCAAAGAGGTGCATTTGGTGTGCATGCATAGCTTAGATTTCTTTTCTCCTAAACTGTAGAGTTCTGTAATTATAAAAATGTTTTCCCCCCTGAACTAGAGTCCAGTAAGCAATAAGGGAGGTCATAGGTATCTGTTGCAACACAGTTGCTAGGTAGAGTAGTTCTGCTGTCTCCCCCCCTTGGAGACAGTGCACTGGGCTGAAGTATGGTTGCTTTCGATGTCGAGATTTATTTACAGCCCACTTTCATGCTTTTAAATAACAAACATTTTTTTAAAATCAACCAATAAAACTATATCGAGTAGCATAAATATCAACAGCAACCAGGGCTATTTTTGGGCAGGAACGCACAGGAACGGAGTTCTGGCTGGCTTCAGAGTTGGCCACGCCCACTACGCCCAAAACCTCTGCGTGCGTGGCTACAGAGGGAAGGCCTGGAGAGCAACACCCCTCCGGTGACTCCAAGGCGAGTGGGCCAGGAGGGCCCCTGGAAGGATCAGGGAGGCATTTAAATGTCTTCCTGTGCCTTCCCTGGCCTGTCCAAGGGTAGGCTCCCCCAGGCTCCCCGCAGCCACAGGGCGCCTGGGCAAGCCAAGGGAAGGCATGGGGGTGTGGTCTAATATGCTAATGTGCTGTGCTGTCAGGGGCGTGGTCTAATATGCTAGTGAGTTTCTGCTGTTGGATGTGGCCTATTATGCTAATGAGTTTCTGATGGGCTTTTTCTACAAAAAAATCCCTGACAGCAACGATAATTAAAAACCCTCTAATAAAACCCAAATCCACAGCATTAAAAATCAGTGTACAAAAATATTCACTCCACTTACACTTTTCCATTTCACTGGAAGGACAGGAGAGATGAGCTCAGATGAGCCCAAGTTGGTGGACATTCTATAATTCATTCATTTAGATATTTACAATCTCAATGACTTATGGAGTGCACCTCATCTCCCCCACCACCATGATTCCCTCATAGCCTCTCCACTTTTCCTGCTCCCTTCTTTCCTCCTCACCAACCAGAGAACCTGTCTTTATTGGCCCCACTCATCTTTGGTTTTCCC
>NW_015173150.1:156391-233590 GCF_001447785.1 Gekko japonicus | reverse complement strand
CTTTCCCTCCTCCTAGAACCCACACACCCCCACACTTCCCTGCTCCCTTCTGTCCTTTCCACCCCCCCACCTACCTTTAATTTGTCCCCATCCTCGGCAAGATTTACAATTGATTTACTTCATATCTACCGTACCTTTCTCCACAATGGGGACCCAAAATGGCTTACATAATTCTCTTCTCCATTTTACACTCCCAACAAGTCTGTGAGGTAAATTATGCTGAGAGTCCAAAAGCACCCAGTTAGTTCTCATGCCAGAATGGTGATTTAAACCTGGGTTTCCCTGATCCTAGTCCAGCACTCTGACCACACCGGCTGGCTTGTGGAACAACAGCTAAATAGGCCCTTTCTCATTTTGTTCCAGAATATTGCAGGCTTTAAATAGAGCACTCCCAGCAGACAGCAAATCTTGGAGCACTTTCATTCAGTGGACATGGTCTCTAGGGTACTTCAGTCCCAGTCTGAAGTAGATGTGAAATGTCAAAACCAGCAATGTGATTTGGACTTGGAAACAAACTAGCAGCAAGTGAAATCAGTCAAAGCTGGATCTGTACATCATTGGCTATTTCAGGTAGGAAAATCCAGGAGCTGAATTATTACAATAGCATAATATTCAACAACATGCCAATTCTTCCCCCATGTTGACAAAGTATGTGCATTATGATGAGCCCTAGGCATTTTCCAGACTGCCTTAATGTACCATTTTCACTCCCCAATGTTACCGTGTTTCTTTCCTTGTGTCCAGACAACTTTATAAACATCCCAGTGCTGTCCCAATTCTTCCTCATTCCTTTTAAAACTGGCTTCAAGTGAGTTTGCAAGAAAGCCTCTCCCTTGGAATCTGAACATTTCCCTCTGCCTTGAGGGAGGTTTGGGCTTTTTTTTTTTTTCTTCAATGCATGCCAGCAGTGAAACGTTTTAGCACTGGAAGGCGCCTGTGCTGAAGTGAGCAGTCATTCCCATTAGGAGTACCAACACCAGCAGCCATTTGGGAAATGAATCTGGGGCAATGTGCTATGGTTGGGTTTGGTGGTCGAATTGGGGAATTTGGGCAATCCTTGGACAGCAATCTAGAGCCTCTAGTAACTCTGGGGGTGAAATTGACCAAGACAGGAGATAGTCTGAGATTTTCCAGCCTGGAGATCTGGTCAGTTTCCCCTCTCCACAGAGTTTTGCTCTCTGGCTCAATCCTGCCCTCCCTAAAAGTTGCATTTGACCACAGAACTCCCCCATTCACTATTGAGGCCATGATCTGAGGCTAATGAGCAAGCGCTGTGCAAATTGTAGTGTTTACTCCAGAGCAGAAAGCCCCATTGATCGGGCTAAAAGCTGATTTTAGCTGTTTTCCTCCACTAGTAGAAGAAGGAGGGAAAAGCCCCTCAAGGATGCATATTACAAGGGTAGGGGGAAAACCTGTTGAAACTAGGGAAGGTGTTAATTCATTCTTTGAAACACGGAGGGATCTGGAGACATCACAGGGTGCCTTCCATCACCTTGGTTTGTTTGCTCATCAATGTTTAATAGCCGAAAACTGCCCAGAGTCATTTTCATCAGGGAAGGGGGGTGTAAAATCTTCCAGTGCAAAGGGGGAAAGGGAGCCCACTCCAAGGAGGAGGGGAAATCCAGAGCTTCTTTAAGGGCAATCTTTAGTGTTTCTAGGCAAGATCAAATTTGGAGATGTAGGGTCCGATTAAAAGGCATGCCTGAAACCCTTGAAATGCACAGATCCTCAGAGTACATGTCTTCTTGAGCCTGCTGCAGTGCTTCAGTGCATGTGCAAAACAAAAATAAAAAAGCAGTAAAACAATCTTCAAATATGAATCCGAAGGGATGGAAGACTGATGGGGAAAGACCGAAGAAAAAATGTCATTGTGAACTGATTGCACTGATAGCATGATCATTGGAAGTGCCACAACACCAATGAAAACACGAAGGCGGCTGCAGTCTGGAAAACACCCTGATGCTCCCTCTAAGCTGTGGAGGCTTGTGAGCAAAAAAAAATCTACTTTGTGAGCGACTGGCATTAAAGTTGTGAGTGAGCAATTTGGCTGCTGCATAAATCAGTTTTACTCTGGAGCCATCCTTCCTGAGCTAAGACAAAAATGTTTGAGCCAGAGGCTAAAAAACTGTGAGCTAGCTCACACTAACACAGCTTAGAGGGAACACTGGACTCAAGGCTCTTTCTGCTGCATTTTGTACCAATGGGAGTTTCCAGACAGCACCATGGAGAGCGCATTGCAATTGCCTAATCTGAGTGGTACAGAGGAAGGTAGGTTTGCAACAAGAGGTGTAATCCTGAGCAAAGTGACAGCGGGCTTAGAATGGGTTAACTTTGTTTAGGATTTCATTGCAAGTCTGTTGCCTTCTGGAAAGTTGATGAATCAGGTGATGCTGGTTGAGGAAAACTTCTGGACTTGGCTGCCACCTGCTTATTTATTTATTTATTTGTTTATTTATATTTACATTTGTACCCCGCCCACCCTGTAAACAGGCTCTGGGCGGCTTACAGAAGATGGCCAACAGGCCGATACAAATAAAACAATAAAAATATTAAAATCCCTTAAAAACAATATTAACAATAAAGTGCTCACTACATCAGAATAACCTTAAGATGAATGGTTTGTGTCTGCATTCCTTCTGTCTTTGGGTCTAAAAATCAGTCCCACGGTCAGGATGGTTGCCGATGAGGCTCAGAGTGGGCCAGTCTGACATTCCGGATTGATGGTAACTGTGGTAGCGGCTCCTATTTGAAAGCCTGGCGGAAGAGTTCCGTCTTGCAGGCCCTGTGGAACTGTGAGAGGTCCCGCAAGGCCCTGATCTCATCCGGGAGCTTGTTCCACCAGTAAGGAGCCGCCACCGAAAACGCCCTGGCCCTGGCCATGGCAAGTCTCGCCTCCTTGGGGCCCAGGATAGATAGACATTGTTGGGCCCCAGACCGTAGTGCTCTCTGGGGCACAAATGGGGAAATTTGGATTTATTAAGTAGAAGGGATGGATCCAACAGCACCTCCAATTAAGATCAGGGTTTCCCCAGTTTCAGTCTATTATTGTTTTAGAATTGCACCCCGCGAGCCTCATGGCAGAGTGAGGATATGAATATATACAAGGGGGACCAGCAATTCAAAACAGTACAATAATAATGATGAGAAATTGCTGTAAAGTTCACAAATCACAATGAATAGACAATAATAACTAGTACAGAATTGACGCTTGATGATGTTTATAATTTCTATGTTTTCAGAACACAGGACGTCAAATACGGAAGGTGAGCGATACGAACATCTCGAGTGGTTTTTCGTTTCGAGACAACTCTTTTTCAACCAAATTCAGTTCTCTATTGTCATTATGTTTAGCTGTGATATCAATCTTATCCAACATCCGTAAAGCACATAGGCTAACAAGTTTTAACAGCACAAGGGCTAATAAATTCTAAATTCGGACAACAAGTTTGTTAGCCCTTGTGCTGTTAAAACTTGTTAGCCTATGTGCTTTACGGATGTTGGATAAGATTGATATCACAGCTAAACAAAAGAGTTGTCTCGAAACGAACAACCACTCAAGATGTTCGTATCGCTCACCTTCCGTATTTGACGTCCTGTGTTCTGAAAACATAGAAATTATAAACATCATCAAGCGTCAATTCTGTACTAGTTATTATTGTCTATTCAGAGTGAGGATATGAACCTGGGTCTCCTCATCCCACTCCAGGCTGGCGTGTATCCTTAATGTAACTATTCCACTTTGGAAACAGGACAAGGTAATTTGGATCTCCAAAATCTGGGGAGAAATTGGATGAAGACAACGTCAGAAGCATTCAGAATCAGAATCAGAATCAGAAGAATTTAATATGGTTCAAAGCCAGCCTTAGATCTGTTAAAAACAATAAACAAAAGGTCATAGAATTTTAATACAGGGTTAAAATTGCAATGAACAAAAGAGAATCTACAATTTTACAAGAATGTTAAGATTTTACAATTATACACCAGAGTTGTAATTATACAGAGGAGATAAGGCAGAATAATACTTGGATCCCTCATTTCCCTTGTAAGCTGTGGCCTTCCTCTGATAATTACAAAACATCTGATTATTGAATTACAAATGCGCTTCTGACTAATTTCTTGTAAATATTACAGGCTGCTGCAAAAAATCTGGCACATGAGAGTGTGATGTGTGGACTTACACCTAATAAGAACTTCTTAATGATTTCAGGGGGGGAACAAGCTGGAAACCTTCCAAGTAAAGAAGAGAAGAGATTGGATTTATACCCCGCCGTTCACTACCTAAAGGTGTCTCAGAGCGGCTTACAAACTCCTTTCCCTTCCCCTCCCCACAACAGACACCCTGTGAGGTAGGTGGGGCTGAGAGAGCTCTTGACAGAAACTGCTCTTTTTCAAGAACAGCTCTTATCAGAACTACGGTTTGCCCAAGGTCATCCAGCCAGGTGCAAGTGGAGGAGTGGGGAATCAAACCCGGTTCTCCCAGATTAGAGTCCGCGCACTTAACCACTACACCCAACTGGGGGATTCAGGGGCTTGCCTTGCACTGGCTCATCTCCTTTCTCCAAGGTTTGGGAGAAAGGGAGGCTCTTGGGGAGCAGCTGTCAGGAAGGCACCTGCTAATCTGTGGAGTGCCTCAAGGGGCGGTGCTTTCCCCAATGCTATTCAACATCTACATGCACCCCGTTGCCCAGATTGCCCGGAGGCATGGACCAATATGCGGATGACACTCAGCTATATCTGTTGTTGGGCAGTCAGTCTGACTCTCCCCCAGAAGACCTGGACCGGGCATTACAGGATGTGGCTGGATGGCTTAGACTGATTGAAATTGAATCCAGTGAAGATGGAGGTCCTGTGCCTGAGTTGGAGCGGATCGGGGGTAGGGATACCACTACTGGCCTTCGTTTGAAGCACTGTTGGTGCCAGCACTGAGGGTCAGGAGTTTGGGAGTGCTCCTGGATGCCTCCTTAACAATGGAGGCCCAGGTAGCAGCCACTGCCAAGGCAGCCTTCTACCATCTCCAGCTGATTAGGCAGTTGGTTCCCTTCCTCGAACACAATGATCTGGCAATGGTGATCCACATAATGGTCACCTCAAGGTTGGACTACTGCAATGCTCTTTACATGGGGCTGCCCTTGGTGCAACTCTGGAAGCCGCAGCTGGTGCAAAATGTGACAGCCAGTCTGTTGATTGGTCTCCCTATGCGGGAGCACATCCAGCCTGCGCTAAAGGCATTGTACTGGCTGCCAATAGCATACCAGATTTGCTTCAAGGTGCTGGTCTTGACCTTTAAAGCCCTTTATGGTCAGGGACTTACCTACCTGAGGGGCCACTTTTCTCTACATGTTCCCCAGACAGCACTACGGTCAGGGTCATAAAATCATCTGCCCCCCCCCCCCGGTCCTAAGGATGCCAGGCTGGTATCGACCAGGACCAGGGCGTTTTCTGTGGCCGCTCCAACTTACTGGAATGAGCTTCCGGACAAGATTAGGGCCCTGCGGAGCTCTTCCACCAGGCATTTAGGTAAGGAGCTGCATTTCATCATCTATGTGCCAATTTTATTGCCAGCCTGAGCCCACCAAGAGTGGATGTACCACTGAATGTATGTCTCTATGCACTTTACCACAGCCATATTGCCACTGTTATGTTAATGGATTTAATACTCTATCATGTATTTTATATTGATATTTATACTGTTTTTTTAATCTATTGTTTTTTTATGTAAGCCACCCTGAGCCTGCCTCCAAATAAATAAATAATAGTCTCAGCTTGATTTTCCATGATAAAATCATGCAGCATTGCATGCTCGTTTGTCTCAACTTTTCCTGCCCCACAAGGGCAGGCTCTCTCTATCGTCGGAATCTTCTTGTATCGCCCCTCCACCATCACAGGGGGGAGAATATTCCCTCTGGCCATGGATCAGGCCCTTCAATGGGATGCAATGGCCAGCAAGGAAAAATAAGGAGCTGGAGCTAGGACATATGTAATGTTCTCTGGAGCCAAAGAAATTTGGAGCTCTCAGTCACCCTGCCTTTCAGTGTCCAGGAGGACCCTTTGCTTTCCTAATCCAGTAACTCGACTGGGAAGGAGCCAGGTGGACAAGTCCTCTTTTCTCATCTGCGGCTGCAGACCCAGCTGCTAAATCTGGACTGTGGCGGTGAATGCTTATCAGTTCTCCAATCACCTCGCAGCTCCTTCCTCATTAAGAGGTCCTAATACGATGTCATGCTGTCAAATCAGAGTAGCTCCTCAATCATCCAATCCCCCAGTGCATTTACAACACAAAGAGGGACAAAACCCACGGATAAAAGTGTTGTGTGATGGTCATTTCATAGAGCTCCTCCCCTTCTACTTTTGGGCTCATCTATCCCTTTGGCCTTTGGAGTCCTGAAATGAAAGACTAATAATTTTCACTCGCAGACACCTGAAATAATAGCCCACGGGGGTCTAATTTTTCCCTTGGTTTCCCAGACGACTTTGTTTTGACACCTGCAAAGAGCCTGTTCCAAATGAGAGAGACCTTTTTCTCCCCATGTCACTCCGCCACCCAAGTCGCTCTGACATTCAAGCTCTGCCCCAGCTGATGGGCAATTAGAAAGACACTTTCCTCCAGCACAGTCGCTGTTTTTAGCAGGGATCTGTTCCTTAAGAGAAACTGGCATGGAGTAAACGTTTCAAGCCTGCCATGCAAAAGTCACTCAGGAGCTGACAATTAGGGAGAGACATATAAAATGCGGCAGATAGAATCTGAGCATGAGGGGGGACATAAAACAATGCCGCGTTAAATTGCCAGACTTCGTCTGGTTTCTTTTTCAGTCTCGCAATGAACTGCACCACTAAAATGATTCATAATCATTTGGTTCTGTGCAGCATTTTTTTCCCTTGGTGGTCAAGAGGGGAGAAGGTTTCTATCGTTAAACAGCTTTCCGTTCCCAACAGTGAAAGCAGAACAGAATATTTCATGTAATTCTTCAGATTATGCTGCGATACACAAGAGGAAAGGGATGGAAGGAAGGTTCAGATGGCAGCGGCTCGATTGCTTCCATGTGTCGGAGTGTTATTTCCAGTAAAGCAAGCAGGCTGTGGGTTGATCCATTTCTAGGAATGTCAGCAGGAGGCCTTAGCACTAATTTGAAGAGAGCGTGATCAGGCCTAATCATATCAGATGTTCAGATTTAATCATCTTCAATCAAGTAGGGTTAGAAATATACATGATGTGTAGTTCTGTGATTTGAATATTGTGGGAATTGGCTGAGTTCTTAACCCTTTCCCATCTGTTTCTCCGTATTTAAAAAATTCCCCTCCCCAGAGATGCAATCTGTCCTTCTGGGGGAAAATACAGAAAGGGTGTGCTTGTATTCATTTCTTTTTTGTCTTTGTATGTGGTCATTAGGTACTTTTTAGTTTCATCACACGCATGAAGCTGCAGGCCCATAGCTACCTGACTTACTGCCATGGCCCCCCAACTTCCAATTTTTTATTTTATTTGTGGCACTCCCGACTTATTTAAAGGCCCCCTGAATTTAAAAAAGCCTGGCTACAGGCCTGTGAGGCTGCAGACCACTGGTTCATCAAGGTCAGTATTTTTGTGTGTATACCACCAGCCAATGACACAGAGGGCATCTACTTTTCTTGGGTATTTTTTATATGTGCATGTGTGTGTGTGAGCGCGTGCACCTGGAAGTCATGGTGACTGACCCCTACTGGAGGCCTGGAGGATATTCAAGGCCTGACTCTACCTCCTGACTGCTGGTATTCCAAGGAGGTCTCCCATCCAAGTACTTGTCAGAGTCAACCCTGCTTAGCTTCCAAGATCTGACAAGATCGGGCTTGCCTGGCCTATCCAGGTCAGGGCATCAAGGTCAGTGTTGTCCACTCAGACTGGCAACGGCTCTCCGGGGTCTCCGGTGGAGGCCTTTCACATCACCTACTATGAACATCCATTTTCACTGCTGCAGTCTCCCATTCATTTGTTTCTGGTATAACATTTTTACAGTAAGAACATAAGAGATGCCAATGTTGGATCAGGCCAAAGGCCCATCCAGTCCAACACTATGTATCACACAGTGGCCAGAAATACCAGTGCCATCAGAAGGTCCACCAGTGGGGCCAGGACATTAGAAGCCATCCCACTGTTGCCCCCCCCCAAGCACCAAGATGACAGAGCATCACTTGCCCCAGAGTCCCTATCTATACCTTGTGGCAAATAGCCACTGATGGACCTCTGCTCCAATATTTTTATGGTCATTTACACCTTTTAAAAACATCTATCTGTTAGCCATTTTATAATGCAATTGCAAAAATAAGAATTGGGTACACTTAATTGACAAAAAATGGCACCCAGAAATGGTGTGAAAACGATGATTCTGATACATACAAAGGGAAAGCAATAATGAAACTGGGAGTTTTGGAGTTGAAAGAGCAGGGCTGTGAAATTTGGTGTGGTGCAAAGTTGCATCAGGTTCTAACCAACCCTGTAGGGCTGTCAAGGCAAGAGAGAAACAGAGGTGGCTTGCCATTGCCTGCTTTTGCATAGCAACCATGGACTTCTTTGGTGGTTTCCCATCCAAGTACTAACCTGGGATGACCTTGCTTGGCTTCTGATGAGATCGGGCTAGCCTGGGCTATCCAGGTCAAGATGTAAAATTTGGTAACAACCCTAAAATTTGGATATCAGTTCCTGGAATGCCAGTCACATTGGCAAACATAGCTGCAGTCCTTGAAAGGCAGGGATTGACTGAAACTCCCTGACTGAAACTCCCTGTCTAATGTACTTCTGGTGGCCCAACCAGATTTCTGGTTGCATAGGATGTGACATGGCCCTGAATGCTGCATATTACATCCCCAGCATCCAATCAGTAAAGCAGTAAAAGCTGTACAGATTTAAACCAATTAAGCAAAGGGTCAATATGTAAATACCCTGACCTGGATGGCCCAGGATAGCCCAATCTTATTAGACTCTGGAAGCTAAGCAGGATCAGCTCTGGTTAGTATTTGGATGGGAGACCACCGAGGAGGTCCAGGGTCGTTATGCAGAGGCAGGCAGTGGCAAACCCCCTCTGAATATCCCTTGTCATGAAAACCCCATGGGATAAGTCAGCTGTGACTTGACAGCACTTTTCTCCACTGCTGTAAGATGCAAATAGTTGGTTTGGATGCATGTTATCCAAGTCTTTCATTGTTTCACATAGAAGTTCCCCTTGTCATTATGCCAACTAGTTTCTGCATCTGCTCCCGGTTCCAAAACATTTTGCCAAATGGTACATGTGGGAGGTAGGTCCAGGAAATGTGATCAAGTACTCCACTGGGTGCACTGAAATGATTACACCACTCTTGAGATCATAGCTGGTGTGGGCATCACCAGCCTGCTCTGAACATATCTTCATAGCTCCACTCCATTGGCCCATTGTACCTCTGTCAGTTTGGCTTGTGTTATATTTTCCAGTCATGAATAATCCCCAGATGGAGCACTGATCAGTCATTGCTGAGCCTTTTATCAGAGTTTGATGGGTGGCTGCATGTCTCTGTCTAACACAAGAGCACACATGTGCACATGTGAGAGAGCAAAGGAGCATGGAAGTTGTAGTTTCACTATGGCTGCTTTAACAGTGAGGATTTTCGTCCCATTTGGGAGCCCACAAACTTTGCCAGCAACTCTGTGACTCATGGCAAAACTTAAAAGCCACAGTACATAACAACTTCACCTTTCTCCCCTTCCTGGATTTCAGTCTTCATTTTTCCTAGCCCCTCTCTAGCTCACTCAGTTGTGGCTTCTCTGTCTGTTAATTATGCTCAGAGATCAAGAAAACAATGCAGCTAGGAGCTATTGCACAGCCGCTAATCAGTTTTTGAGGCATATGGTGAGGACTGGCTTACCATAGTCACTTCCCATTGAATGAGGTGAGTTCATCCAATGAACTCAATCATGGCAGAGATTCCAACATGCCTCATTTTGGGAGCTTCTTCTTCATCACTGCGATAGAATCTCTCTCTCTCTCTCTCTCTCTCTCTCTCTCTCTCTCTCTCTCTGAGTGTGTGTGTGTGTAAAGTGCCCTCAAGTGTGTGTGAGTGTGTGTGTGAGTGTAAAGTGCCCTCAAGCCACAGCAAATTTATGGTGACCCTATAGATGTTTTTTATGGCAAGAGACAAACAGAAGTGGTTTGTCATTGCCTGTGTCTGCATAGTAACTGTAGACTTCCTTGGTAGAGCCAGCTTGGTGTAGTGGTTAAGAGCAGCAAACTCTAATCTGGAGAACCAGGTTTGATTCCACCTTCCTCCACATGAAGCCAGCTGGGTATAAAACCAACTCCCTCCCCCCCATCCAAGGACTAACCAGTGCTAATCCTGCTTCTGAGAGCTAATGAGATCAGTCTAGCCTGGGCCGTGCAGGTTGGGTCATGATCAATGCTCCCTCTAAGCTGTGGAGTCTTGTGAGCAAAAATTCTACTTTGTGAACTACTGGCATTAAAACTGTGAGTGAGTAATTTGGCTACTGCATAAATTAGTTTGCTCTGGAGCCATCCTTCTTGAGCTAATACAAAAATGTGTGAGCCAGAGGTTAAAATAACATGAGCTAGCTCACACTAACTCAGCTTAGATGGAACACTGGTCATGATAACTTGTTACCCCACCAGAAAGAATTAAGATGCAGACTGAAGGTCAAAGAAGACGGGGACGGCAAAGGATGAGATGGTTGGACAGTGTCATCGACGCAACGAACATGAAATTGAGACAACTTCAGAGGACAGCGGAAGACAGGAGGGCCTGGCGGGAGCTGGTCCATGGGGTCGCGAAGAGTCGGACTCGACTGTGCGACTGAACAACAACAACAACACGGGGAGATGCCTCGTGGAAGGGCCATAAGAGTTGGGCAAGGTATAGTAAAGAGGTCAGAGCAACAGAATACTAGGAACCAGAATTAATATATACAAGAAGAGGGACCCGTGATATTCACGGGGGGGGAGTATTCCCCATGGCTCCCGTCCTGTGGAAGCAGGCGGACCTCAGGGCTGAGGAAGCGGCCACAGATAAGCTTCCCTCCAGCCCTGATGATGATGATGACGATACTCCCCAATGGAAGAAAGTTGCACACATGCCCTGGGGAGTCGGACTATTCCCCAAAAGGAGAGGCAGGCACACCTGAAATGGTGCTCTCTTCGCAACAGGAGAGGCACGCAAGAATGCAACAGGGGTGTCCATGCAATAGCATACACGCATACAGGGGTGGTGTTCCTGCAACAGGGACTGATGACCAGTGGTCGACGCATTCACACATGCTGTGGGGGACCCCTGCCCGAGAGGCGTGCACACGTGAAGCGGGGCTGCCGTGCAAGGGGAGAAGCACGCCTGCATGTGAGGGAGCCGGTGATGCGGACCGCCGGGTGACCGGGGGGTGCCAGGTGCAGAGAAGGCAGCCGTGGAGGGGCTGTGGCAGCAGTAGCAGCTGGGCGGCTTGCTGTTGGCTGCGGGCGGGCGGTGGCAGGGGGAGGCATGCTGCCATGGCCCACTGGCTCCATGACTGCCTGCTCTTCTGCAGCACCAAGGCGCCGCCGGCGCAGCCCGACTACATGCTGCTGGTCACCTACAGGCTGCAGTGGGAGTGTGACTTTGAGGACCCCCACTGAGCAGCCCCCGCTGCCCCCCACACCACCACTACCAGCGGCAACACCTGCTCACCCCGCCACCGTCTCATCTGCGTGGAAGCCACTGCCGAGACAGAGCCCAGGTAGCAGCCGTAGCAGGAGAAGGTCTGCAATGACCCGAGGCAGACAACCCTTCTCCCCCGCCCCCCCAGCAGTTCCAGCAAGGCCCACGCAGCTCCCAGCCGCTGGGCTCATCAAGCTGAAGAAGAAGAAGAGGAGATTGGATTTATACCCCGCCCTTCACTTGGAGTTTCAGAGCGGCTTACAAACTCCTTTCCCTTCCCCTCCCCACAACAGACACCCTGTGAGGTGGGTGGGGCTGAGAGAGCTCTGACACAAATGGCTCTTTTTCAGGAACAGCTGTGCCAGAGCTTGTGACTGACCCAAGGTCACATCAGCAGGTGCAAGTGGAGGAGTGGGGAATCAAACCCGGTTCTCCCAGATTAGAGTCCACGCAATTAACCACTACACCAAACTGGCTCTCCAGCTGCCCTCCCCTCTCCAGCCCTGATGGCGAGGCCCGCACAGCTCTTAGCCCCCGGACCCACCAAACCTTCTCCCGCACCCCCTCCAGCAGCTACAGTGAGGCCTGCACAGCTGCAGGGCCTCAAAGCCTCCCCTCTGCAATGGCTGCGAGGCACCATTCCCATTGCATTCCATGCGCATGCACAGGGAATGCTCCTTTACTTATGGGGGGATTTAAGTATCTGCCCCATAGGTTTTTTTTTTTACAGTTTTTAGATTTTTCTGCACATCTGAGGATTGCCCCAAATGTGCAGGAAAATCTCTTTGCCCCCTAGGTGCCCCCGATGTGCAGATTTAGATATTCTCACATGGGGGGTGCCTTGGCTATTAGATTTATAGATTACATAAAGGAAACCTTGATACTTGTAGGGGACAAGAGTTTCCTTTCCCCTCTCTGGTCCCCATTTCACACCCTTTTGCTCCATTTCCCTTAATTTCTGTCTCTGCTTCCTCTCCACTCTTTGCTCCTGATCTGCATGTATTTCCACTCCTTCTCTCTCCATCTACCCACCCACTTGCCCCTCCTTCAGTTTCATAGTTGAGTAATCTATCACCAAAATCTGAAGAAACCATCTCACAATTTGCTGGCTGCCCTTTTAGGTTGACTAGGCAACCCCAGACAACATCAGTGATGTCTTTGTTTGCCTAAGCCATCCAATATGTCTGCTGAGATCGCAAGAAGTAGTCTCATGATATCTTGGGCTTTTTTCCCTGCCACCTTTTTGTTTAAGATGCCACCCCTCAGAAAACATAGGTCTACATAGACATCTCCTTGATCTGTGCCTGGCCCCATTGTGTGGATTTTTTGATCTGTACTGGGGGACAGGTTCAGAATTACATTTAGGGTAATTTATGTAAAATTAGATGGACACTTCATCTCTGAGTTGAATAACATTGCACTAGTGTCCACAAATAATAACCGCTTTGTGTATCCCACAGACAACATATGTTAAGCAGTGGGATGATGGATTTGAAAATCAGTACATCAAAGGCACTATGAGCTGTAACTCAGAGCAGAGTCTGTTCTGGGCAACATCACCCTCCCATGACACCTTGTTGACTATTATTCTTGGGTTTGCTTTGTTTGATGCTTAGAATATTCCCCATTGTTTCTGTAATAGAAGTGATTTGCAAGTTGTTTGGCATTCATAAGTGAGATTAATTTCATTGGCAAACTATTGCTGTGCAGGGAGCAGGTCAACTGCCTTTGCTGTTCCCATCAGCAAAGTGTCACTGAGTCACTCCCCTAGGGTTAAGTGCTTTTTCAGGATTAAGAAACTTCATTAAAATGGAAATATCCTTTTCAAAGATTTCCCCCGGTCTGTGTCTCGTCTTTCATTCATTGCAGTAATGCTAATCTGGGCCTTGATCCGCTGGCTTGTTGAAGTCAATAGGAAAGATTTCATTAAGTTTTATGGCCAGGGATGAGGCCAATGGCAATTGCTAGTAACTTTAAACTCTAAACAAGGATCAACTTGGGATGCCTTAATTAGATCCTGAACATGACCTTGTGCAATAGTTTCCACTGGGCAAAGACACCTGCCATTGCTGTTATAGATAAGATCAATAACAGTGGGTACAATAGTGTTGAGGTGACAAGATGTCCTAAGCCAGTGGTCTCTAATCTTGTTGAGCCAGTGGGCACTCCTAGAATTTTGAGAACAGGGACTGTATGGCATGCACCACAAAGTGATTGCCACAGGGAAGCAACCACAAAATGGCTGTCATGTGGTGCTGGGGCAAATCAACAAATGTTAGATGGTTGTGAGTCAACCATTCTCTTATGATGGAGGCAGCTGTTTCTGAATGGGTGCTCCCTCCAGACACAAAGGTGATGCCTCCTGTATTCTTCTGGCTGCTGTTGGGTTGCCAGCAATGCCTCAGCAAATACTAGGAGATTTTTCAGGAAGTGCCAGGGTAGGGTACAGTTTGGGGAGGGTATGATATCACTTCCAGATGATGCTCTGGGAATATCCCCTAATCACGGGGAAATTCCTAGAGTGTTATTATAGAGGCCATTTTCTGGTCATTGTTTCTCCTAGTTCTCAATTTCTTAGGAGTGGGGGACTGGGGTCATGGCTGGGGGCTTACCCACCATGAGTGGGAAAACAGGAAGCCAATCCTGCTGTTGTGAGATAAAGCTAGGACCTGACATTTACTTTGGGAAAGAGATGCTTTGGAGAAGAAGCAAGCAGGCACTGGATAACAATGGCAGGCCTCATGGCATCTATGGAAACCATGCTGGGGATCACTGTCTTAAGCCAAAGAATCAGACATGAAAAACTTTGCATGGTGAAAATATGCCAGCCAAATGCCAGTAACTAATTATTTCAAACCTTCATCTTCCAACTGTTTTCCCTTTCTGACATACAACCTCTGAATACAATATGGTAGATTCCTTTCTTCTTCCATCCTGATCATAATCTGTAGGGATTCCCTACCATGGATGTAGGTGGGCTAAAAAAACCCACATGCAAGTGACACAAATTTGTGTTAAATTGGGCAGGTTTAAACCATAGTATTGTCCATTTTGGGGATGTATATTGGAATTTTACTAGCTGATTAGCAGTTGGAACTTTACTGATTGACCCTATTCACATCAATTCTTCAATATGTTACATGTTCTGATCATTAGGAACAGTCAGAAACCTACTAATTGAACTTATTCTGGCACTTTGCTGTCTGCTTTTATTTTTCTGGATGGGATTGGGAGAGGTAGTTACGGAAGAGAATAATTCAGCAAAAGTGTGTGAAGGGGACATTATCCAACCTGATCAAATTGCTAATATTCCCACCAAAGATGAACATCCAAATTGGTGTTTCCATTTTCCATTAATCACTGCATCATCAGTACTTTGGGGAGAACTTTCTGATTTTGCATAAGTTCCAGTTCTATTTGTGAGTGTTATTTCATTCAATGGGGTTCTAGTTGCTATGCAGGACCTTTGCTTGTACCTGCTGGCTGGCAGGCAGGCAGGTAGGCAGGGTTGTGGAATTGGGAAAGATAAAGATTTGAATAAGTCTTCCCCCAGATAAGAAGTTTGCCTGCTTTGCAATCTGAGGGACAGAACCAGAATCTAAGTATGCTATATCCTCACAGACAATATACAGAAATGATTATATATTTTCAGAGAATGGAGGCAAATGTATTTTGGTTGCACTGTCTGGGAGGCAGATGCTGGGGGTGGGAGGGTTAGAGGCAGAGTCAAGCCATGCTGCATACTCCCCACCATGATAGGCCTAGCAAAGCAACATTATTACTTGGACTCTACATTTTGTCAGCAATTTTAGTTCTCTGCTTTATGGTGTCAGTTTTTAAAAATTGTTTTAATTGGGTTTGTTAAAGACTTTACAGAATGCAAATAAACACATTAAACCGTTGTATTTGTATGTTACAGTTACGGCAATAACTTACAATAAATCATAGCATATTACATAATATAAAGCACTTATATTTGGCAATTGAAAGGTGTCAGTTTTGTAGGTTGATTCGGGTTGCGTGCATGTGTTGAAAAGTTTCATACTTGATGTAATAATATTGCTAATTTGTTGATGTACAAATCACATTAGATGCGTACATTTTACAGGAATAATTCAGTGCAAGGAAACAGAAAGTGGAGTGAAGATAAACAGTTCACACTGGGGAAAAGCAGAAATCACACCTCTTGAGCTGTCCTTTGCCCAACAGGGGAAACAAACAGGCAGCTTACGCATGACTAGATGTTTACCCCTGTTGGGCAAATAGCAGTTCTGTGGACCAAATGAGCCTGGGAAAATGGGGGAAGGGAGAACTTCCCTATGCCACAGCTCAAGACTAGGACATCTGCTATTTATCTTTACAAATCCTATAGAAGAACACAAATCTCCATCGATTCCCCCACTCTCTGCTTCAGGCCACTGAATCCCCCCAAATGGTCTTCTGTTCACCAGGAGAAGTTTGGGGGGAGATCAGGGACTGGAACGGGGTGGGGGGGGGAAGAGGAAGAAAAGTTTATTTCTGCTGATGGAAGCAGCTTTCATTCACAGAAAGTGTAGTCTAGATATGACTCAGTCAGAGTACAATTGCTACAAAATATTTCTCAAAACAGAACTTAGCACTAAAAGTTGGAGTTCATATGCACATGAAAGTCCGGAGAAATTTTATGTGATGACGCATGTAAGATACTACCTAAGTAGACAATCAGATTGTATCCTGGATAAAACCATTGGGTTTTTTATCCAAGAGACCTCTTTTCATAAGAAAAGCCAATGTTGGTTCAGATCGAGGTCAATGGCCTATCGAGTCCAACACTCTGTCACACAGTGGCCAAAAATACCAGGTGCCATCAGGAGGTCCAGCAGTGGGGCCAGGACACTAGAACCCCTCCCACTGTTGCCCCCCCCAGAACCAAGAATACAGTGCATCACTTGCCACAGACTGAGAGTTCCTATCTATACCTTGTGCCTAATAGCCACTGATGGACCTCTGCTCAGTGGCTATTAGCCACAAGGTATAGATAGGAACTCTCAGTCTGGGGCAAGTGATGCTCTGTATTCTTGGTGCTTGTGGTGGGGGGCATTTTTGCACTTGGCTTTAAAGGGTCTTAGTCCCACTCATACACTTGCTTTTACTTCTTAGTCTCAAGTTGAACTGCCAGAGATCATGCCTGAATCAAACAACCTTCTTAGAACTGCTTCTCTCCACTATTCCTTGTGTTACTTCCATGAGGAATTCCTTATATTGCTTCCATGAGAAAACTCCCCATGACTGCATCTTAATTCTTTCTGGTGGGGCGGCAAGATACCATGACCCAACCTAGATGGCCCAGGTTAACTTGATCTCATCAGTTCTCCTGAGTTAAACAGGCTCAGCACTGATTCATACTTGGATGGGAGTCTACCAAGGAAGTCCAGAGTTTCTACATGGAGGCAGTCAATGGCAAACCATCTCCGTTCATCTCTTGCCTTGAAAACTCTACAGGATTGTCCCAAGGCTGTGACTTGATAGCACTTTCCTCCACCACCAAGATACCATAATGTTCCTCCATGTAAAAAACAACATCAGAGCCTCTCTGCATGCAGAAAGTACCAGCTGGAGGTGGAATAACTCTAGGCAAGAACCCTTTGTTCCTGATCTACTGACTTTCCAAAGGCAGCTTTTGACACGGAGGAATATTTGTTCATGCAATCTCCTCACCTGAAATTTGGTCTTCTACCAAGTGGGGGGAAATACACAAAGACCCACTCCAGCATCTTAACCATATCTGAACAACTGCACAACATTATGGGGGAAAACATTATGTCAGAATGAAAAATACATGTGGGTTTTTACAGGAAAGAGCACATTGCTTGCATTCTAGGCAAAAGCCTTGTGCATTTTTCGTTATGACTTAAAGTTTTCGCCCAGGCACCTGTCCATGAGAGAAAAAACACACACTAGCTTCCTAAAGAGGTTGAAAAAAGATAAAATGAAAGATTGTGAGTATGTCAATAGGCTACCAATAATAGGATTACCGAAAAGACAACACAAGCCAGTGGGAACCAAGGGCATCAGTTGGAGTCATTTTAAGATGGTTGTTTCATGTAGTTTAAGGCTTTCTAATGTAGTTTGATGCATTGTGGCACTGACTGGTACCATATTTTGTCAGAATGCCAATTAACCTGCACTAGATGTCTTTTCTTCACTCATAAACATGGGTTCGGTAGGGGAGGCAAAATAGACCTGGTGGATGGGGCTCACCAAGTAAAATGGATAATACAATAACATTCACCTCTTTATCTATCTATCATCTATCTATCTATCATCTATCCATCCATCCATCCATCCATCCGATTTCTAGCCTTCCCTCCCCTGCACAGTGGGGCTCAGGGCAGGTTATAACAATGCATATAAAACAATATGATAAGCACAATTAAATATACATCCAATAATTAAAACTTATATAAAATCAGTTAATCCTAACCCTTAGATGGCAATCTGTAACATGGTGACAGCTACTCTTGGAAGCTCTACATCTGTATGCCCATGACAGTAAAAACACTAAGCAAGTGGGTGGACAACTAGAAACCAGGAAAGGATAGGACAGGGGAGGCCAATACAAATGAAGTTCTGCTGCCTCATCCATAGACATAATGCGTCACCCCTCCTCAGTTTCATATTCCCACCATTCTATGAGGTAGATTAGGCTGAGCAAGAAAAACTGTCCCAAGACCAACCACCTTAGCTGCAGAAACAGGGTTGCCAACCTCCAGGTAGGGCCTGGAGATCTTCCAGGAGTATAACTGGGGTCCAGGTCATAGAGGTCAATTCTCTTGGAGAAAATGGCAGCTTCAGAGGGCAGACTGTATAGCATGCCATCCCTGCTCCCTTTCTAAACTCCATTCCCCCCAGGCTCCACCTCCAAATGTCCAGGGATTTCCTAAGTCAGAGTTAGCAACCATCATTAGAAAGCTGCTGTTGCAGCCTTCCATAAGGATTTGAGACTGAAGGAGTGGAGAAAAGGGGTGTCATTCTATTTCCTTTCTTGAAAATGTCCCAGCAGCTGCTTTATGCCCAGTATGAAGAAAAACAGAACTAGCATGTTTTCCCCCTTTTTCCTCTTCCTTGGCTGAAAACAGTTGCTGAGGAAGAGGGGAGGGGATTTTGGATTAGTGAAAAGAATTAACCCCATTTCTCCTGTCACAGCAGCCGAGGGTTGCCAGGTCCTCCCTGGCCACTGGGAGCGGGCGGGAGGCCCATCAAGTTGCCAGTTCCAAGTTGGGAAACTCGATTTGGGGGGTGGATCCTGGGGAGCAGAGGGACCTCTGTGGGGTCAAATGTCCTAGAGTCCACCCTCCAAAGCATCCATTTTCTCCAGGGGAACTGATCTCCACAGTCTGGAGATGAGCTACAATTCCAGGGGATCCCCAGGTCCCACCTGGAGGCTGGCATCCCTACGCAGCCCAGATCCATATTCACACTTTCTTGGGAGGATCCAGTCCCCCACCCTAAGATCTCATTTGACCTTAAGTTAATGTATGTGAAGTATTTAGGGTGATTAGGCTAAGTAAACAGGATTCTAAGAGCTTGCATGTAACTTTTCCCCTTGTGAGGGGCTTTTAATTTCAAACTTCTTTCCTCGGTTTCCAATAAGGTTTTAGAAGTTGTTTGTTTTATTAAAAAAAGGTACAGTCCTCCTTCCTCTGGGAAAATATTTAAAATGGTTCCCTATCACTATCCCCCCATTTTTAAGGTTTCCATATTTTAGCCTTCAGCTTCTGTACCTGAGGGAGTGGTAAGTTTTGGCAGAACATAGTTTGTTAGCGGTCCTTTTAATAGCTGCCACTAATCATAAAATGCAAGCGTTCGTATCTCTGGGACTGTAACCATCACAACGTTCTTAATATAGATGGAATGAACGTCTGGCACGTTGCTGAACTTATTTGCTTTTTACCCCTGGGAGCAGAGATGAATATTTATATATTTGATGTATAAGCTCTTTATTAATAGTTTGATGTCCCAGGGAGAGGGGAAGTTTATTTCAGGACTGATGTGACTGCAAAATTTTGCTTACTCACCATCACCACATATCCCTGCTTCTGTTAAACCTGGACACATTGCCAATCTTGGGGGGTTACTGTTTTAATATGGACAAGATTGGTTTGTGTTAGACCAGGATGAGCACATGAAGTCACCATATAGTGAATCAGACCCTTGGTCCATCGAGGTCAGCATTGTCTACTCACACTGCCAGTGACTCTCCAGGGTCTCAGGCAGAATATCCCACATCACCAACTGCCTGGTCTTTTTTAACTGGAGATGCTGGGGATTGAACCTGGGATCTCCTGCGTGCCAAGCAGATGCTCTGCCATTGAACCATGGCCCTTCCTGAATTCCATGTTGTTTTCTGGGGTTTTCCTGGAAGAGATGTCATGCCATGGCTGATGGCCATGCCCACATCTCTGCCTCCCCCCTGGTCTTCCACTGGTGGCCAGGCCAGGCCACCCTTGTAGTAGGATTTATGGATTAGGAGTTTTTTATTATTTAGTTATAAAAATAATTATACCCTGCCTCCCTTGTGACTCCTTCTTCCTGTGTTCTTAAAGGTGAAGTCCAGGAATATGGCAAATGAGTCTTGTTCTGACATGGAGTTGACAGAAATGGGAACAATCAGATCTGACTCCCAATCTTTTACAGGATACCCTCTGGGGATTCCTCCACCAAGTGCTCTACTCAGGTGTGCATGCAGCTCCAACTTGGGAAATACCTGGAGATTTGGGGATGGTGTTTGGAGCAGGTGGGATTTGTGGATGGGAGGGAGCTCTGTGGGGATGGGGTTCCATACAATCTTTCCTCCGAAGCTCCCATTTTACCCAGGGAAACTGAGCTCTGTAGTATTGAGATCAGTTGTCATTTCACAGATCTCCAGACCCCACCTGGAAGTTGGCAACCCTACCTGGACACCATACGAATTGATAACCAGGGAGGCTAGTCCCATCTGCTTCCACCAGGGATGGGAGATGACAACAGAGGAATGCTGCATAATTTTCCAGTAGTAACTATACACACACACACACACACACATAAAATATATATCACTACATTTTCACAAAAACGACCATCTTTGATAAACAAAAACATAAATATAAATGAATATATAGACCATCATTCATGATCATCTATGTCACCTATTATATTATCGCTAACTGCATTTTTCTATCTATCCAAATTGTCAAACGGAGCTTACTTTATTACATAAAAATTATTTATACTCTGATTTCTCACTCTTTTTTTTTTTTTAAAAAAAATCAATGCTCTATCTTTTCTTCATTCTTTCATTCCTAACATTTCATCATTAAGTCCTACAGTCTTGGATGGGGTTTAAAGGAAAACCAAATAAATGCATTCTTCCCCTTCCTCCACATTTCTGTGTGGGGTGTGGGTGTGTGGGCACGTGCATATGTACACACAATTAGGGTTTCCAATTTCCCAGTGGGTCTGGAAGTCCTTCTGAAATTGCAGCTGATCTCCAGTGGTAACTCTATGGCATTATAGCCCCACTGAAGTTCCTCCACTCCTCAAGCTCTGCTTTTCCCAGGACCCACCCCCAAATCTCCAGGAATTTTCCATCCCAGAGATAGCAACACAATATCCAGCTGGCAGCCTCAGAAGAAGCTCAACTATGCTGACATTCAACATCGACTTTGGAAAGGTTTCCACTGCTTAGTTTCTGTGCATCCGGCTGCAGTTAAAGGGATGGGAGCTGACCTACTAAAGAAGTCTGCGACTCTAAGAGTCTGTCTGAAAAAATGCTTCCCTGCCCTTTTATTCCCATATAATCCACAGCACCTCCTTTAAGATCTACAGTAGAAGTGTTTGTGTGCAGTTCACTTCAACAGGCCTCCTGCTGCCACATGTATTTTGGAGGAAAGGAGAGCCTGATTTTTCTACTTCAAGGATTCCACCTGGAGCTTAATAGAGGCATCTCTTCTGATGGAAAGAGCAGACAAAAATGTTAACTAGAGTTGAAACATAAGTTTCATTTGCTGACTTTTGCAATTTGCATTTTAGATTTCATAGTTTTCCATCAAAAACTACGGAATTGTTTTTGGAAATCTACAACCAAAATGGCTGTTTTGTTTTGTTTTACCTGTTCCAGAGGATGGGTTGTGTCAGAGAAAAGAAGGAAGATAGTCCTTGGCCTCCCTAGGACCAATCAACATTTTCCCCCTTCCCTTCCCTTCCCCAAATGGTCTCATCTGGCCTTTTCATCTGGTCATTATGCAACCATTATTTCAGATCTGAGAAAGCAAGTGAGGGGGAGTTGTTGAAGTGTAGAATCTACAACTTGGAAGACCCAAATTCAAATCCCTACACTTGTAGTGTTCAGGGCAAAGTGTGGCACTGTTACTCTACCTGGGGTTTTTGAGATACACAAATATAATAACAATCAACAAGGCAAGAAGAAGAAGAGGAGGAGGAGATTGGATTTATACCCCGCCCTACACTCAGAATCTCAGAGCAGCTGACTAACTCCTTTCCCTTCCCCTCTTCACAACAGACACCCTGTGAAGTAGGTGGGGCTAAGAGAGCTCTTTCAAGAACTGTCCTTTCAAGGACAGCTCTGACAGAACTATGGCTTGCCCAAGGTCATCCAGCAGGTGCAAGTGGAAGAGTGGGGGAATGAAACCCAGTTCTCCCAGATTAGAGTTTGCACACTTAACCACCACACAGACAAGAGCAAGGTCTACAACCCAGTCTGAAGTCAGAGAGCCAAAGGTTCAGTCCAGGAGTCAGAGGAAAACAGGTTCTAGGTTCCAGGGCTTGGAACCAGTGCAGGGTGCAAGGTCTGGGTCTCTAGCTATGAACAAAGACAGACTACACAGGCAGCAAGTCAGGGTAGAGCAGGTCAGCTCACAGAGGTGCATGGTATGCAACATTACTTCCACAGTAAGCCCTGCTCAGTGTGTTCCTTATATCTCCCTAATTAGCTGACTCATCCCCCAAAGCCCAGGAATTGCTTTTTACTGCTGAGTTCATCGTCCTCCAGGGGCAAGCCCTTTGCTTCTTTATCAGCTTGTCATTCCTGCTCCTGCATGGAATCTGCTCCAGCGATTAACACTGATAGCTGCCGGGCGATCAGATGGGCACACCTTCGTCTCTCTAGAGCTGTCAAGAGCTCTCTCCTTCTTCTGCACTCTGCTGGTTCAGGAGAAACCGGTGATGACTGAGGCTCTGACCTCTGTGTCATTTCTTTCTTCTCCTGCCAGAATGAGCAGCCTGGCTGCAGCTGGAAAGCATCCTCGCTTCCTGATGCTTCTCTCGCTGGGTCTGCTTCTCGACCCAGCTGCTCAGACAGGTATTCCACCGGTGTGAGGCTTGACTCTTCCATTTCCTCCTCCTCCTCCTCAGAGGAGGTAGCTGGCTGGCCCATGACACCATCCTCCCCTCAGGCCCCCCTCCCGATGGGCCTAGAGGCCCATGCGTCCCGGGCTAGGCTTGATGAAACTGTCACACCAGGTCGGGGGCATGCAGATTCCGTGCTGGTTTACAAGATCTGTCCTTGGACCTATATCCCTTCCATTTCACGAGGTACTAAAGTTGGCTGCAGCATCGACAAGTGTCCAGGAGCTGAACCACTTCATATTCCTCCTGGCCTTCCACCAGCACCGGGGGTAGAGGTGAAACAAGCATGTGGAGCAGATATGGAGGTGCCATGGGTATGAGCAGGGACTGATGGAATGCGCATCATCTGCAGAAATTCCAGGGAATACGCCACTGGGGTTATCTCCTCCATGATCTGGTAAGGGCTGATGAATTGGGCACACAGTTTATGGGAGGGTAGCTGACTCCAGTTGTACTTAGTGGAGATCCAGACTGAATCCCCTACCTTCAAGGTTTCTCCTGCCTGTTGTCATCTGTCTGCAACTGCCTTGTACACCTGCTTTGCCTGCTGTAGCTGCTCCTGGAGTACCTGGCGCAGAGACTGCAGTTCTTGGACAAGGGCATTTGAGGATGGCACAGTGGAATCTGGAATGGTCTGCGGGAAGTATTGTGGGTGACATCCATAAGTAGCCAGAAAAGGTGTTTGCTGGGTCAAGCTATGAACTGAGCTGTTATAGGTAAACTCTGCCATGGGCAGCAGGGCCATCCAGTCATCCTGCTGGTAGCTGACATAGCAGTGCAAATACTGCTCTAAAATGGCATTGGTACGTTCTGTCTGGCTATCTGACTGGGGACGATGGGCTGAAGACAGGTGAACCTGGGTGCTGAGGAACACTTGCAGTGCTTGCCAGAATCGCAAGGTGAATTGGATTCTGTGGTCTGAAACCAGGTGTCTGGGGATTCTGTGCATCTGGAATACATGCTGCAGGTAGAGCTGAGCTGTTTCCCTGGCCAAAGGCAGGGCTGGGCATGGGATGAAATGGGCCAACTTGGTGAATGAGTCCACTGTGATCAGTATGCAGGTGTGTCCCTGGGACGGAGGAAGATCTGTGATGAAATCTAGGGACGCTGTCTCCAACAGACCAACTGGTGCGGGAAGCAGCTGCACTAGGCCCACTGGCTTCCCATGCAGAACTTTCACCCTTCTTCAGACTTTGCAGGACTGCATGTATTGGGTCATGTCTCCCTGCATCAGGGGCCACCAGAATTCCCAGGGTAGGAGGCACAAGGTCATGTAGTGCCCAAAATGGCCTGCTGGCTGAACATCATGGTTCAGACATAACAAAGAAAGGAACTTGAATAGAAGTATTGCTCTTCTTTAGGAGGACACTATTCCGTAAGGGGGAGGGGTGGATATCTCTTGCTCTGCGAAGCTGAACTGTGAGTGTGAAATGGGCTGTTTTAAGCATGTGAAAGATTCCAGATTCTTCTTTTTTTAGATGAAACAACAACAACCCACCCCTCCTCTGAACAGAAGAGAAATCAATCTGCCCGGTGAAAATAGCATAATTGTTCATTTTGCATGGAGGTGAAACACAGAAACAGTGCTTTTGAGAAAGGATACGCAAGCATGTATTTCATTTAATCTGACGGATATTCCAACACAGATTCATTCAATGTGAGGCCAGGAAATGATTTGCTTTTGAAGCTGGTAAAGTAAAGGTAAAGGTTCCCTTGCTTGAAAGCCAGTTGAGTCCGACTCTAGGGTTGCAGTGCTCATCTCCGTTTCAAAGCCGAAGAGCCAGCGCTGTCCGAAGACGTTTCCATGGTCATGTGGCCGGCAAGACTAAACACCAAGGCGCACGGAACACTGTAACCTTCCCACCGAAGTGGTACCTATTTATCTACTTGCAATTTCTTGCTTTCAAACTGCTAGGTTGGCAGGAGCTGGAACTAGAGACGGGAGCTCACTCCATCATGCGGCAACCCAGGTCTCGAACTGCTGAACTACCGACCTTCCACAGCCTGCAGTTCAGCGTTTTAACCACTTGAGCCACCGCAGCTCCTTCTGAAGCTGGTAGGGAGCATTAATTTAAATTCCCGTTTTGAAACAAGTGCTCTGAACTGAACTCGCAGCCCGGATACATTTGCATGTTCTGGCAGGAGTGCAGAGGAGCAGGGTGCAACAATTATCCCCTTCTGGGGCACATTTCATCTTCTTCTGGCTCAAAGATGTTCAAAGTGTGATGCCTTCCAGAATAGATTCAGGCGGGGTAACCGTGTTGGTCTGAAGTTGTAGGACAACATTTGAGTCCAGGGGCACCTTTAAGGGCAACAAACAATAAAATAAATCTTTGAGTAACATTTTGTTGGTCTTAAAGGTGCCCCTGGACTCAAACACTGTTCTACCCTCCAGAATAGTTTCCAGCCCTTTTCCAAGTTCCCCTTTCACAGGTGTTGGACAGACCCTATGCTCTCAGTGTTGCCATTCTGATGCATCTTCCCAAAAGACTGTGTTTCTACACCCAAAGCAATAACATTCAATATTTGTATCCCGGATTTCATGTGTGATGCCCTTCAGATCTTGTTTTTATGGTAATCCCTGCAGTGGCCTTTTAAGGTGTGTGTGTGAAGTGTCATCAAGTCACAGCCGACTTATGGTGATCCCGTAGGGTTTTCAAGGCAAGAGACGAACAGAGGTGGTGTGCCATCGCCTGCCTCTCTGTAGCAACTAGGGGTGTGCATTCAGTTTATCCAAGCTGAAAAATGTTGGAAGAGAAGGCCTTGGCCAGTAGGAGACAAAGTAAAAAGTCACAGTCAACACGACAGTGCAACACCACTTCCAGGGAAAACGCAGAAACCATAAAATAAAACTACAGAGTTTCTGGTGGTTTCTAGAGTGGTGCGGTGTCACTTGCGGGCTCCAGCTCTTATGGGGGAGGGGGAGGTTCCGCCAGCTGGATACAATCCCTCTGGAAGAACCACACACACAACAGATTCGGAAAATATGAGGCTACAGCTGTAAGAAGCATTGGCACAGCATGGGTCCACCGAATCCTGTGCATCAACTGACTTCATAATAGCTGATATACCTATCACCCAGCCAGCCGGCATGGGTGCTGAGCCACAGGATGGCAGTTGCTGGAGCTCACAGGGACCACTGCCCCTTTGTGATCTCCCTTGCCATTTGGTCGTGAGGGCAATCACTGGGAGTCTATGAGCAGGCTTGCTCCCACCAGCACTCACGCCAATGCCCCTTGAAGCCCCCCCCCCCATCCCTGCATCCCCAGAATCCTGCCATTTTCCAGCTGCTGGCTGGCAACCTTAAGTACAGTCCATTCTACCACCTCAGGGCCTGTGTTAATTCATTCTCCTGCACGAGTGAACCAGGCCTTAGGAAGGGCCAGATTTAAGAAGAAGGAGAGTAGGTTTTTATACCCCACTTTCTTCTGCTTAAAGGAGCCTCAAAGCAGCTTACAATTGCCTTTCACTTCCCCTCCCCAGATCAGGCAGCTTGTGAGGTAGGTGGGGCTGAGAGAGTACTGAGAGAACTGTGACTGGCACCAGGTTACCCAGCAGGCTTCATGTGGAGGAGGAGTGGGGAATCAAACCCAGCTCTCCAGATTAGAGTCTGCAGCTCTTAACCATTTGACCATGCTGGTTCTCCCCACTTAAGTCCCCACTTTGGTCTGAAACTCACTGCAGGCCTTGTGCCAGTCCCTATTTTGGGGTGGACTTAAGGTGAGCTCATTCTTGGCATGCATGTTCAGTCCATGTTCAGTCCTTCTCTACTCTTTTAAAGGATCTGAGGCAGCAGATATGGGGAAAGACCTCCCTTTGCCGAAGGCCCGAGTGAGCCACTGCCAGACTGAGTAGACAATACTGAGCTAGATGGATGAATATTCTTATTTGGTGACAAGCAGCGACACAAAATATACAAAACACTGTTCCATTTTCTAGTTTCCAGTAGAGTAGAGAAGGTGAGAATCTCCCACGGTGAAGTGCTAATATATTAAGGTTGCTAACTTACGTGAGTTCAGGAGATGTCCTTGTCAGGACCCACGGCAAAACAACGAAGTACACACTTCCAGGAAGGTTTTACTTTGATTGAAAAGCCATAGATGCAATAACATGAACATTGTTAGGAATGGCGGGCTACCTGTGCGCATAATAGGATATAGGGCATTCGTATGCGCCCCCCTCCAGCAATACCCAATTAGGTGGACTCCCACGCGCGGGAGATTGCAATACTCTCTAACGGTTGTGAAGCTGGGAACGAAGACGCTCCCACGGAAGATAGACACCACAATCTCCTCCAGTAACACTTTACAGATAAGCGTTGCAGCTTTGAAGCAATTAAGCGCATGGGAAGGAATGCAAAGCAATTAGAAAGCTTCTCCACATTCATGGCAGCTTTGCTGACAGTCCTGAAACTACAACTGATTTCCAGACTACAGGTATCAGTTGCCCTGGAGAAAATGGATGCTTTGCAGGGTGGGCTCTTGGGGCATTATATTCTCCTGAGGTCCCTCTCCTCCTCATATCCCACGTTCCCCAGGCTCCAACCCCAAATCTCCAGGAATTCCCCAGCCCAGAGCTGGCAACCCTAGCCTTTTTGTTGGTAGATGGGAATTCACAGTGAGAGACCCCTGGCTCAGTCCTGGGGAAAATTAACAAAAGAAAAAAAATGGCAAGAAACCTATTTATCTGCTGATAGAAGATGTAGTATAACATAATGGCCCCACGTGGTCTGCAAAACTCTGCTCTGCACTTTGTAGCAAAGTTATGTCAATAATAAAATATTACGGCTATGAAGGAGGGTAACGGAATCCTCATAAAAATTACAATGATAAAAGAGAAACTATTTTGGATAGTGACAAATAACTTCCACATTAAGAAGCCCATCATGGCAAAAAATGGCATTGCATCTGCTCAGTAAATGCTGAGAAAGCCTCTGTTGTGTCGTGTCGCTGTTGAGGCAGGAACTTTTGGACAATTCTCTTAATTTAATGTTTGATATCTCCTGGGCATTAAGTAAGATACCAATGGACTGAAGCCCGTGATAATTTCTACTGACAGAAAAGATTTCCCCCGGGAAAATGGGTCTTTCCTGCCCCCCCATCTTTCTGCATGCCCCAAATGCTGATCCTAAGGATGGGGGACTCTCAGGAACAGGATGGCGGTGAACGGGGGGGAGTTGTGGAGAGTGTTCTTTTGGGGGGGGGACTTTAGCAGAAATTGCTTGCCTTTCATTTGGAAATCTATCGCTGGATGGGAAACCCAACGTTTCTCCCCATGTTTTTTTTTTAACAGTGTGTAGGTCAGCAAAAAGAGGAGACCCAGTTCCAAAAGCTGTCTGATTCATTTCAAATATCACCATTTAATCCTTTCCTTCTGAGAAACAAGTCAGCGAGCATTTTCTTTCAACCCGATGGCCTCTCTCGTTGCGGCTTCTCTCTCATCCTTTTTGAGTTTTTTGCCACGCTGAGGAAAAACGTAGAGGAAAAGGGACAAGCTATTTTTTCAGACAGTTCATTGCTTTCGCTCAGTCGGTGAAATCACATTACCGGGCGATGGAGCTTCAAAGGGAGGACAGCCCAGGTTACCCAAGAGGGAGGACAGAAATTTGTCATGTCAGCCTTTACTTGGACCATCTTCACATGGAGATGGGAGGCCACCGGTGATAACGGGTGAGCCTAGAGGTCCATTCTAAGTCTGGTGGGGTTCAATGAAGAAACACGGAGACAGGTAAACTGTCTAAAAGTATTGCCCCTTCAAAGATGATTGGGTCATACTAGCCTTTTATAGGAGCATATTTCAGTTTTTTAAAAATAAATATACATTTTTATATTTTTGCTGCCAGGTCAATGCTGACTCATGGTGATCCCATGATATTTTCAAGGCAAGAGATGTTCAGAGATGCTATGTGTGGCAACCCTGGAGTTCCTTGATGGTCTCCCATCCAAGGACTAACCAAGGCTGGCCCTGCTTCGCTTCTGAGATCTGATGGAATTAGGCTAGCTTGGGCTATCCAAGTACAGGTTTTAGGGCACTGTAAAATAATTGCATATATATCATGGGGACATGAAGATGAATGCAAGACAATTAAGGGAAAGTATCTATTTATTGAATTGCCCTGCTTTCGTCTGAAGTTTACAGAATACACAGATTATCATTCAAACAAGTCAGGGTGGGAGGGGGTGAAGTCCAATGTAATCACATCTTGAACAAATGCTGGATCTGCTAGACTGGCTTATTCAGGTCCATGAGCAATACACTATGGAATAAGTGCCCAGATAACTCTTTGGCTTGTGCCTTTGGCCAAATCCAGGTTTAAATACCAGCAAACAGGAGGGGAAATATAAGCTCAGCCCAGATCTTCTGCACCTGGCAGAGCAGTTACCAAGATTCCACTCCACAAGTTAATATCTGACTACAGTCATGGTAACAAGTCAGCTGGACAAAGATTCGCAGGTACCTCCCAAGGACTAAATTTCTTCTGTCTCTCCCCAGAATGAGTTGAACTCCATCCACATTGTGGTGCAGGTTCTAGAAGGTGCCTCAAGCCTCTGCCCTCAGTGAGGATTCTTTACAAGGTGTATGCCCTGGTGCATATTCTGGCACTCCTCCAGCATCTGTATTCTACTGGCAGTCCTGTTAATGGATAAATAGGTCAATATGGGGTCTTGGACAAGGTGTTGGGCAACTGGTGAGGTGGCATCTCTAACGTTTGGGGCTGGCCACTTCATTGGTTTTGGCCACTGGCTTTTTGGTCAGGGGAATTCCATTTGATGGAATTTGTGAGTCCTTGTGGACCTCTCATCTCACATTGTTAGCTCTGTGTACCCCCTCTCCCCAAGAATAGAGATGTGGCAGCATCCTTCTCTGAGTTGAGGTCTGGGGCTATGATATGGTTGCCAGCTCTGGAATGGAGAATTTTTGGAGAGCACGGGAGTGGAGCCTGAGGAGGGTGGAGTCTGGGGAGGGAGCTCAGCAGGGATATGATGCTCTATGGCCCATCTTCCAAAACTGCCATTTTCTCTGGATAAAACTGATACCTGTAGTGCGGAGAGCAGTTGTAATTCCAGGAGAACTCTAGGCTCCACTTGGAGGTTGGCAACCCTAGACTACAATGATAACCATTATGTGATACTTGAATGTTTCTTGAAGGTATCTGGTTTGCCAGCAGTGGAGACAAAATGATGGAGAAAGACAGCCTTTAATATGAACCAACGAGACAGTTCTTATTTTTTAACAGGAATTTCCAGCAGCCTAATGAAGAATGACCTTCATGCTGACTCATTAATACATCTTTTGAGATGGAGAACTGGTCAGTTTATCCTTTGGCTTCTTGTTACCTAGACCTAGATACGAGTCGATAGTTTCATTCCCCTCCTCTCCCCAAAAAGTCCTTGGAACTTTTCAAACTCCACAGTGAACGCCTGAAGGCAAACGTAGAGTTTTCTTGAGCTCTGTTCTAAGAGAGAGCACATTACAAACAACAATAAAAGGTTTATTTCTGTGGGACTATGAGGAAGCACTGTGCATAATCATAACCTGAAATATCTCAGTGCATAATTGCTGAACTTAGATGTTTGTTCCGCTAGGGATTGTTTTGAATTCTTAAGGACTCTTCAAACGCCATTCAGGCTGCTATAAAACCTACGAACGGGTTCGGAAAATTAGAAATGCTACGAAAACTGAACGCTTCACTTAGTACATTACAAACTATATGAAGCCAGAGGGACGCACCGGCATGGTGTTAAGGTTACTGTGCTGTGCATTCTTCATTTCTTCACTCAACCGAGGCCTTCTCCACCACCCTCATAAACTTCCTGCCTGCAGCCATGCCTGGAAGGAAGGCTGCACCCATCTCCCCAAATCCTGCATTCAAACGGCTCACTTGGGGAGTCGGAATATGTTTAGCCTAATAAATGTTTTAATTACAGTTTCTGTTTTCTGAGCGGAGCGGTGTGGAAGGAGGCCACTGGCTTGATAAGTGGGGGTAATTGAAGAAACAATGGGGAAGCCCAGTGGTGAATGCGTGCAGCGGGCCCCGCGGCTTCGGCAAAGATGATAATTGAACAGCAAATATTATCATTTCAATATCTCTGTCCCCCCCTCCCCAATTTAGCACATCTTTCCTCTCTCCCCCCCATCTCTTTACCCTCCTCATTTCTTGAAGTAACAGGGGTTGAATCTTAGCCCAGGGTAAGTAAAAGTTAGATACAGTGTAAGGCCTTAGATTATGAGTGAACTCTAAATTTAAAAAAGACAAAAAATATTGCTTATTTGCTGATCTCTGTTATCTGGAGTTGAGCTGCAATTCCAGGGGCATCCCTAGCTTGAGGGGAGTAAAGGCAGGAACTCTTCCTTCCCCCACTGTGGCGTTTTGAGACCATTTGGGCTCTCCATTAATTTTAAAAAGCCATGTCTTACAGCTGCTGTGTGGTTGTCACAGGGGCTACTGTAAGCTCTTGGAGCATTGGCTACATTAGGGATGTGTTGCCTAATATACAAAGGAGTTCCTGTTTGCTGTTGCCTGGCTCTGTGTAGTGACCCCGGTGTTCCTCTCGTGGTCTCCCATCCAAACACGAACTTAACTTCTGGGTTCTGACAAGACCCGGCTAGCCTGGGGACATGCAGGTCTAGGCAAACATGTATGGGGATGGAAAATGTTGTCAAGTCACAGCTGACTTACAGCAACCCTGGAGAGTTTTCAAGGCAAGATACATTCAGAGGTGGGTTGCCATTGTCTGCCTCCACATAGTGACCCAGGACTTCCATGGTAGGCTCTCATCCAAGTAAGGCTGCCAAGTTGCCCTGGGGGGGCAGGGAAACCCCCGCCCTAGAGGCCCGTTCCCCGACGCCAGGGAATCGGGCCCCGGGGGGAACCCCGCCCCGGCGTGCGCGTCACCAGGAAGTGACGCTATGACGCCGGGCACGCTGGGGGTGGGGCCACGGCCATACAAGAGAAAATTCTATGATTTTCTTTTGCATGGTCGTAGCCCCGCCCCCAGTGTGCCTGGCGTCATAGCGTCACTCCCTAGTGACGTGCATGTGGCGTGCGCTTCGACGCCGGGGAATCGGGCCCCGGGGGGAACACCGCCCTGGCGTGCGCGTAACTAGGAAGTCTACGCTATGACGCCAGGCATGCTGGGGGCGGGGCCACGGCCATACAAGGGAAAACTCTATGGTTTTCCCTTGTATGGTCGTGGCCCCGCCCCCAGCGTGCCTGGCATCATAGCGTCACTTCCTAGTGACGTGCATGCGGGAATCGGGCCCCGGGGGTAACCCCGCGGAGGAGGTAAGTGCCACTTGGCAACCCTACATCGAAGTACAGGGCTGAGCCTACTTAGCTTCCCAGATCAGGCAAGATGGGGCTAGCCTTGGCTATCCAGGTCATGACCATCTTTTTATCATTCTCGGGGTCATAGTTTAGGGTCCCAATGTGTCTTAGGGCAAAACTACATATTTGGGATGTTAACCCGTTGAGTTCCCCACAGCCACACACAGCAACTGTGCGGAATAGCTTTTGAAAAATAAAGAAGAGCCCAAATGGATAGGGGCACTGGTGTGGGGGTTGGAAGGGCTTCTGCTTCCCCCCAATCTGATTTCCCATGAAGAAACAGTCCAAGGGGTGAGTTATTTCCCCATTTTTGCTGTTCCATGTGCATAGAATACTCCACATGGGGCAGCAAAGATGGGGAAATAACTCCCCCCCGGCCTGTTTCCATGGGGAAAGCTGCTTGGGGTACAGTTGCCAGGTCACCCATGACCACTGGTGGGGGATGGTAGGGTTGCCCGATCCAGGTTGGGAAATGCTGGATATCTGGGGGGTGGAGCCTGGGGAGGAGAGGGACCTCAGTGGGGTACGATGCCACAGAGGCCACCCTACAAAGCATTCATTTTCTCCAGGGAAACTGATCTCTGTTGTCTGGAGTTCAGCTGCAATTCCAGGGGCATCCCTAGCTTGAGGGGAGTAAAGGGAGGAACTCTTCCTTCCCCCACTGTGGCATTTTGAGACCATTTGGGCTCTCCATTCATTTTAAAAAGCCATTTCTTACAGCTGCTGTGTGGCTGCGGGGAACCCAAGTGGGGTCCAGGAAACCTGGGCCCAAATCCTTAAGAGAGCCAGTTTGGTCTAGTGGTTAAGTGCATGGACTCTAATCTAGGAGAACTGGGTTTGATTCCCCACTCCTCCACTTGCACCTGGCTGGATGACCTTGGGCAAGCCATAGTTCTGATAAGAGCTGTTCTTGAAAAAGAGCAGTTTCTGCCAAGAGCTCTCTCAGCCCCACCTACCTTACAGGGTGTCTGTTGTGGGGAGGGGAAGATGACCTTGGGCAAGCCGTAGTTCTGATAAGAGCTGTTCTTGAAAAAGAGCAGTTTCTGTCAAGAGCTCTCTCAGCCCCACCTACCTCACAGGGTGTCTGTTGTGGGGAGGGGAAGGGAAAGGAGTTTGTAAACCGCTCTGAGACACCTTTGAGAAGTGAAGGGCAGGGTATAAATCCAATCTCTTCTTCTTCTTCAGAATGCAAACCTGTAGTTTGGCCCTTACTCTGACTCTTTATGGAGCAGAAACACATCTGAATCATAAGTGCTGAATAACTGGGAGATCGTAGCAAGTGTTTGGCAGTAGTATGAATGCTTTGGAAATTGTCCAGTACTGACTTTCCCTCCTGATTTTATAGCTACAGAGCTTATGGAGCACCTTTAAGCTGCAGAAGCACACCAAAAGATGTTCGCTTTTGTGAGTCTCCAGCAATGATAACTAGAGTGGGAACCTAATGTTACATTGACTGGAACATTTAGACTCCTTGCTTACACTAGAGAATACTGGCAAGCAGAACTGTAGCCAGCCTCGCTCCTTACCGTCACAAATTGTATTTCAAGCCAAGAGCGGAAGGATTTGTTCTGATGTACATCGAGAAGCTCATTCGACCAACATAAACATCTGAGCTTCTCCTAGCAAAAAATGAGTCTTTTCCCTACTACTGACACTAATAGCACTAGGAGGAATGTTGCATCCATGCTTTGCTAGTGAGCTTCAAAGAGGTATGGGCTGCTCACTCTTGGAAACAAGGGCTGGTCCAGATAAGGGCTCACCGAGTTTTGCTTTAATAAGAGCTACTGTATCCTGAGCTACTGAAACCTATTGGAGTGGATCTTACCCCTGTCTCACCACTCCACTGAACAAAATCTTGAAGCCACTTCACCAAGGAAAGCTCCATAGGCTGGAGGAAGTCTCCTTGGAGAGTGGCTGAGTCCACCCCATTACATGTATGTGTGTATGTGTGTAGATATAGATACTCCCTATTAAATTTGCATCCCCTGCCCCACAGCTAAAGGCAACAATGGCTCCAGTTCCCTTTGCACAGAAAGACATGGCTAGTCAGTTGATTGAGCCTTCTCAGGTCTTTGAGTCCTTCAAGAACATTCCCTCTTGTGATCTTTCCCCTGTTCTCCTAGGGGCTGTGTGAGCTTATCAGTAGGTGAGCTGTCCTTGGTCTAGCTGGATCTTTGATCTGGTCCAGCATGGCTCTTCTTATATCCTCAGTACATATGAGAAAGAGACAGCTCCTATGACCTCCAGCAGATCATGTTGGAGAGAGTCTGATTTGTTTGGGTGATGTATAAGTTGAAGGGAGGCTTTTAGGATCTCTTCAAGCATCTACTGTAGTTAAGTATTCAAATAACCTACGTATGTATGTGTTGTCAAGTCACAATTGACATATGGTGACCCTAGCAAGGAGCTTTCAAGGTAAGTGAGAAGCAGAGATGGTTTGTTGTTTTTTTCTTCTGTGCAGAGTCCTCCTTGGTGGTCTCCTGTCCAACTATCAACCCTGCTTTGCTTCTGAGATCCGACGAGATTGGGCTAAACCATGCTGCCTTCCCTCCTTCAAAAAACCAAGCCAAATTATAATTGATTTGGGACAAAATGGATTCATTTTGATAATTAACAGTTAATTATGAATTGGACTGAATGTGGTACAATTTGTCTCATTATATTTTACAGGCGGAGTATCTATTTCTCAGTGTGCCTGTACCCCATGCCGGTCTGTTAGCAGCTTACATCCAGTACAGATGTTTGGAGGTCAACGTCTTCCTCATTTAGCAATGGCGCAGGTGGCGATCAGTACCTGCAAACTACTCTAAATGAATGTCAGTGCTTTTTTTTTTTCCTTCCTGAAACACAATTAGGTTTTGGGAACAATATGTGGCTTGTTAACAGTGCCAAAACTTGGTATGCAAAGAAACAATCTGCTGGGTTTTTAATTTAGAACGTTTCAAGGTACCTGACACAGTGTTATATTAGTGTGCGTCAACTGCAGACAATGCTGTTGCTGTAAGTAGTGTTAACAGAGTGTCTTAGGGAAGATGAACAATGGAATTTAATACTTGCCTAGTTCACGTCCTCGGAGAGTACAAGTCTGTTGCCCGCTGAAGAACAGATGTAGCTCCCGCTGTGCCATGTTGCCAGGGATGTTACTGAATTTTCTGACAGGTCTGGTCTGATTGTGGGTTTTCCTCGGCTGGGACAAAATTGCGGATGTCCTTTTTACTCCGAACCACTTTAATAAAATTGGATAGAAATACTGGATAGAAAACCCATGGTGTAACTCTGCCTAGAATGGCCCTGCATATCTGGGGTCACTCTGTTTTATTTGTATGGTAATAAGTAGCAGTGACACAGTCCTGAATAGCAGTGAAAAAGGTTTCTGTTTTAATTTGAGATCAGTTATTGGCTATTTCCCATTCGGGATTCTGGTTTTTGTTCTTCCCTTTTATTGATACTGAAGCTGGCTCTTAAGACCTCTTGCTGGGAGTTAGTGTTGAAGTTTTGATCAGCCCTGACTATGGCTTTGAGACCCAGGTGATTGATCAGGTGTCCTGAAGTGACATCAGAGTCTTGTTACCTGACTGGTTGTCTAGGAACCCATCTTTTACCCCCCCCCCCCAAATCAGGCCTTTGGATACAGAATTTTTCCACTGATGCATTTGGATGAAGCATTTTGAGCTCTGTCAGGAGTGTGTGGGTTTAATCTATCAAGCTAATTCAAATTGGCATTGAATCACTTAATTGTACTCATGGAGTAAATCGGAGCCACTACTGCCCAGGTGTTAATTGCAGTGATTTTAGTCTTAGTCGAAGAATTGTTTCTTCTCCTTTTATCAGTATTTTCAAGATCCTCAGAGAGTCTTTTTGTAAAACCCGAGTGGGCTATATGGCTCTGAGAAACGCCTGCCTTGGTTTGACTTTCTGCCCATGGGAAGGGCCAGGTTCGCTTTCTCCCACCATCCTTTAAGTGGGGAGAAATTTGGAGTTTGGAGGACCAACTCCATGGCTGTTTCCATGCAGATGTTTTGCTCCTCCTTGGCTTCCTTACAGCAGCCCTGTTTTCCTCAGTGTTGTGTCCGCTGACCGCCAGCAGGGGCCAGTGAACTCCCCAGAGCTTGACTCTGGGAGAACAATGAGGACTAGGATCCTAGTCCTTCCACTGGGGAACCAATGGGAACCGTGGTGGGAGATTCAAACCCACCAACGGGTCCCAGGGGTGTGGCCCCAAGGATGTATATAGTTCTTTTTGTGTACTAATAAAGCATGCATTGGACCATGCCGGTTTGCGTCCTTCATTCAGGCGGCTAACTCACTACACAATACTCAGCATCCTCACAAGGTCATCCTCTGTCCATCCCACTTCTGTGTTCCCCCCTGCTTTGCTGTAACCGTTCCCAAATCTGGTTTGGTACCATTTTTTGGGGGAAAGATCACAGTCTAAGCACCTTTGGATGCCATCTGGATGGGAAGGTGTGCATTTTACACAGTTAGACTGGAGTCCAGTAGCACATTAGAGACCAACAGGGGTTTCAGGGCGTAAGCTTTCAAGAGTCAAGGCTCCCTTTCATCAGATACGAGCAGAAATGCAGATGTCTGTGTCCTTTCACTTAGTCAGAAGGTGGAAGGGGCCTTGTAAAGAATGCTTGTAAAGGATGCCGAGGCACAATGCACACAGCAATCTGCTTGGTTAGAGTAGAGGGGAAATGCTTGGGGGCAGAAAAGAGCATCTGTAGTGAGATAAGAATCTGATGTCACTATAAAGGTAAAGATAAAGTTCCCTTGTTTGAAAGCCAGTCAAATCCGACTCTAGGGTTGCGGTGCTCATCTCCATTTCAAAGCCGAAGACCCAGCGCTGTCCGAAGATGTTTCCATGGTCATGTGGCCGGCATGACTAAACACCAAGGCGCACGGAACGCTGTTACCTTCCCACTGAAGTGGTACCTATTTATCTACTTGCAATTTCTTGCTTTCGAACTGCTAGGTTGGCAGGAGCTGGAACTAGAGACGGGAGCTCACTCCGTCATGCAGCACACTCGGGTCTCGAACTGCTGAACTACCGACCTTCCACAGCCTGCAGTTCAGCGTCACTATACAGCTCCCCTTTTTTTGCCATCAAGTCACAGCTGACCAGTCGGTTTTTCAAGGCAATAGATGTTCAGAGGTGGTTTTCCATGGCCTGCCTCCATGTCCCCAGCCTAGTATTCCTTGGAAGTCTCTCATCCAAATACTAGCCAGGCCTGACCCTGCTTAGCTTCTGAGATCTGACAAGATTGGGCTATCCTGGGCTGTCCAGGTCAGGTATTCAGTCCTCGGAGGGGGGGAGGGGGTCCATTGTTCTGAACTTGTGAATTAACTCAAGTCCAGCAATCTCATGTTGTAATTCCCCCTTGACATTTCTTTGTCTGAGGACTATATTATTTGTGTTGCATTGTGTCTTTGGAGGGTTTCACCCCCACTGGTGCCATTTTCCGGTTGAAACATTTCAACATTATTTCTTTGATTTATATGCCGCTCTCCCCGTGAGTGGGCTCAGGGCGGTTTGCAACCATTTTTACTGTAGAAACATTAAGACAACCATGATCCCCCCCCCCCCCCAAATCAGGCCTTTGGATACAGAATTTTTCCACTGATGCATTTGGATGAAGCATTTTGAGCTCTGTCAGGAGTGTGTGGGTTTAATCTATCAAGCTAATTCAAATTGGCATTGAATCACTTAATTGTACTCATGGAGTAAATCGGAGCCACTACTGCCCAGGTGTTAATTGCAGTGATTTTAGTCTTAGTCGAAGAATTGTTTCTTCTCCTTTTATCAGTATTTTCAAGATCCTCAGAGAGTCTTTTTGTAAAACCCGAGTGGGCTATATGGCTCTGAGAAACGCCTGCCTTGGTTTGACTTTCTGCCCATGGGAAGGGCCAGGTTCGCTTTCTCCCACCATCCTTTAAGTGGGGAGAAATTTGGAGTTTGGAGGACCAACTCCATGGCTGTTTCCATGCAGATGTTTTGCTCCTCCTTGGCTTCCTTACAGCAGCCCTGTTTTCCTCAGTGTTGGAAGAGCTCCGTCTTGCAGGCCCTGTGGAACTGTAATAGATGTGTAATAGATGTAAATAATGTGTGCGTGTATAAACAATTCAATGAAAAGCATACACAACACATGCACAACACAACCAAGGAGGAGGGCCAATAAAGTTCTGGGGCATATACCAAACAAACCAAAAAAAGCCCTCACTCCCTGGTAGAACACGATGATAGTGGGAGCCAGAGAAATGTCTGCGGGGCAGGAATCCCAAAGTTTCGGGGTGTGGCCCCAAGGATGTATATAGTTCTTTTTGTGTACTAATAAAGCATGCATTGGACCATGCCGGTTTGCGTCCTTCATTCAGGCGGCTAACTCACTACACAATACTCAGCATCCTCACAAGGTCATCCTCTGTCCATCCCACTTCTGTGTTCCCCCCTGCTTTGCTGTAACCCTTCCCAAATCTGGTTTGGTACCATTTTTGGGGGGAACGATCACTGCCTAAGCACCTTTGGATGCCATCTGGATGGGAAGGTGTGCATTTTACACAGTTAGATTGGAGTCCAGTAGCACATTAGAGACCAACAGGGGTTTCAGGGTGTAAGCTTTCAAGAGTCAAGGCTCCCTTTCATCAGATACGAGCAGAAATGCAGATGTCTGTGTCCTTTCACTTAGTCAGAAGGTGGAAGGGGCCTTGTAAAGAATGCTTGTAAAGGATGCCGAGGCACAATGCACACAGCAATCTGCTTGATTAGAGTAGAGGGGAAATGCTTGGGGGCAGAAAAGAGCATCTGTAGTGAGATAAGAATCTGATGTCACTATAAAGGTAAAGGTAAAGTTCCCTTGTTTGAAAGCCAGTCAAATCCGACTCTAGGGTTGCGGTGCTCATCTCCATTTCAAAGCCGTAGAGCCATTGGAGGGAAGAGGGACGCCCGCCACCTCAACCAAAAGTTCAGTGGAAGAGCTCCGTCTTGCAGCATACACAACACATGCACAACACAACCAAGGAGGAGGGCCAATAAAGTTCTGGGGCATATACCAAACAAACCAAAAAAGCCCTCACTCCCTGGTAGAAGACAATGATAGTGGGAGCCAGAGAAATGTCTCCGGGGCAGGAATCCCAAAGTTTTAGCACCATGTGGCCCTTTCTTACATGCCCAGGGAAATGCTGATTGCCACTTTGGGTTCAGGAAGCAAATTTTCTCCAGGTCGGTTTGGCCAGGGATTCTGGAGAGTTTTTGTTATCTTCTGGACATAGAACAGAGGTCACTGGGGGTGTGGGGTGGAGGTATTTGTGAATTTCCAGCAATGTGCAGGGGGTTGGTCTAGATGACTCTGGAGGTCCCTTCCAACTCTATGATTCTGAGAATGCCAACTATATAGCCTCAGATAGCAGGGGTACCTGAAGCAGGCCTCTGAAGATGACCGAGCAGAAATGCAGATGTCTGTGTCCTTTCACTTAGTCAGAAGGTGGAAGGGGCCTTGTAAAGAATGCTTGTAAAGGATGCCGAGGCACAATGCACACAGCAATCTGCTTGATTAGAGTAGAGGGGAAATGCTTGGGGGCAGAAAAGAGCATCTGTAGTGAGATAAGAATCTGATGTCACTATAAAGGTAAAGGTAAAGTTCCCTTGTTTGAAAGCCAGTCAAATCCGACTCTAGGGTTGCGGTGCTCATCTCCATTTCAAAGCCGTAGAGCCATTGGAGGGAAGAGGGACGCCCGCCACCTCAACCAAAAGTTCAGTGGAAGAGCTCCGTCTTGCAGCATACACAACACATGCACAACACAACCAAGGAGGAGGGCCAATAAAGTTCTGGGGCATATACCAAACAAACCAAAAAAGCCCTCACTCCCTGGTAGAAGACAATGATAGTGGGAGCCAGAGAAATGTCTCCGGGGCAGGAATCCCAAAGTTTTGACGGGAGCTCACTCCGTCATGCAGCACACTCGGGTCTCGAACTGCTGAACTACCGACCTTCCACAGCCTGCAGTTCAGCGTCACTATACAGCTCCCCTTTTTTTGCCATCAAGTCACAGCTGACCAGTCGGTTTTTCAAGGCAATAGATGTTCAGAGGTGGTTTTCCATGGCCTGCCTCCATGTCCCCAGCCTTAACTTTCCCCCACAAATACCCTACACTTTTGGTACATGAAGCAAAAGACATGATGTGCTTTCATTTGATGTTTCCATCGACTCTGAATGGTGTGAGCTTTCCTACTCCCAAAATCATTGCCTGGGGAATCTGTGGTTGCTCTCTGGTAATAATAAATAAATAACAAATTCCTCTCAGGGCAGCAGTCTAGAGGAGACCTCCTTCTACTAGGTTTGGATCTCTCTTTTGAGGCATCTTTAGTCGTACTGCAGGTTTAAGTTATGCTTTGCTGGCAGACTGCCATTGTGGGAACATTCAGGCATTTGATGAATGTGCCTGAAAAGAATGGAGGAGCTAACTCTGATGTGTATTTTAAATTAAAGTTTTAGAATGAAATAATTGTTCAGAAGGCCATTGCCTACTCTTATTTTCTATTTAAAAGAAAATGGCAGGCGGATAACTTCAAAAATCATTTGGCTAAATAGAGAAATTGGAAAATAATAGCGTGGGTAAAGACGCACACACATAAAATAAGAGTTTGGTTTCGGGGGGGGGGGTGGGGAGCCTTTATAAGATAAGGTGCATAAAAGACTCGGAGGGGGGGGGGATGTATGTTTTGTGGCTCAGTCCAAATTTAAATCCAATGGGTTGGCATTTCCTTGAAGTCCTGCCTTTCTGAACCAATTTGAGTCCATTAGATTGACGGCTTTTCTATGGAAAGGGATGAGAGGTCGTCACTTTACTGTGTCTCCTGCTGGGCGTGTGGGAGTGGGAGAAAGTTAATGAAAGTAATGCTTTAAGTGCTAAACGGGATTTTGCAAGTGAAAGCTGGTAATTTGTGGCTATTTTGATCTGATTGGGAGGTCTGTCTTCTTTGTGCGGAGCTCCCCCCTCCCCCTTATTACCATCTTTCAGAGCACTACACTTCCCCCCCTCTTTTTTAAAAATCGGCTGATACAAAAGGTTTATTTTAGAATCAATTAGAGTTGGAAGCAGAGAGCTGGCGCCTCGCTCCTCTTCCATTTGCGCAAGTCCCGTTTCTGGTTGTGCCAGAAGTGCCTGGTTCTGATGAGTGTGCAAAGCGCCTTTGAGTTGCAGCCAACTTATGGTGACCCCGGCAAGGGGGGCTGAAGGCAAGTGAGAAGCAGAGGTGGTCGGCCATTGCAAGGTCTTTCTTCCAAGTCCTGACCCTGTTTAGCTTACAAGATCTGATGAGTTTGGGCTGTGCTGTGCCACTTTCCCTCCCTCCCTCCCTCCCTCCTGTTACAGCTAGGTGCACATTTTTGAAGCCCCACCCCCATGAGCAGCATCATTTTCTTGCCTTAGCCCCCAGTGGCCACCCTCTATGGTATCAGCTGCTTTGGCTTTTAAAAAACTGGTCCTTGTTATCTTGCTGTAGCAATGATCAATTTTTAAAAAGCATTTCAACCACATGTGGGGAAACGACAGTCACCAGGAGCTGAGTTACCAAGGTTCGTGGAAAACTGCTGTGTGGATGCAGTGAGAATTACTTGGATAGTCCGTGTCATGAGGCTTTGGCCTCAGTTCAGTTTTTAACCCCAGCATTCTAAATGTCTTGCTTATATGGTGTGTAAGGTGCCGATCATTCTAAAGCGCGTAGGAGCGGCATATCGCAGTTATGTCAGAAATGCCGTGAAGCAGAGATTATTTTTGAATTTGTCAAGCCTGCTGTTTTGATCTCCCAAATCCCCATTTGGATTTTATTTTTCCTTTGTGCAAATCACCCCTACGACTCTTTATTTTTATGCCATTTCAGAGAACCAATCTGGCTCAAAAGCCCCATGCTGCCATGATGCTTTCTGGATGGCCTCGGGAAAGTCACCGCTTTTCAGTCTAACTTCATAGGAATTTTTTGGTGAGGCTAAAATGGGGGAGAACCTGAGGGAAACCTCCGGTTTCTGTTCAGTCTTGAGCATGCAGTTAGACCCAATTTAGAAATATAATATTAACAGTGATATGTTCATGTCGTGACATTGCCAACTCCAGGTTGGGAAATTCCTTGAGATTTGGGGGTAGAGCCTGGGGAGGGCTGGGTTTGGGGAGAGGAGGAAGAAGCTCTGTGGTCATGGTGCCATAGAGTCCACCCTCCAAAGCAGCCATTTTCCTCAGGGGAGCTCATCTCTGTTGTCAGGAGATGAGTTGTAATTCCGGGAGATCTCCAGGCCGCATCTGGAGGATGGTAACCCTATGAGGCAAATATTTAGAAACAACATTCTTATTGTTTCTCTAGGCCACTGTAATGTATTTGGGTGGAACTCTCATGCATTTTCAAAAGTTCTGCTTCCTTTGTGTCTCAGCGTCTAAAGAGGTCGAGCCTATTTTTTTTACGTGTGTTAATTGTAATGATGCTGAAAATGGCATGTATTTCAGGTTTATGAAAGAAGCAGCCAGGATTGCCTCAATGGAAAACAGAAAGGCCTGGAATTCTTCTTGCTTCCTACCTCCGCGAAAGGTCAAATTCTCCTCTTGGATGCACATATGGCACTCCAGAATCCAAATGCATTCAGTCAGTGCCCCTGGCAGTCCTTGGAGACCGGAGTTTGGATGCTGTTTTTAACTTTCTCTGGAATTTATCAAGTAATGGTGCTACACTATCCTTTCCCCAAGGAAATGATCCCATTGCTTGGATGAGCTTACTTTTTAAAAAGCCTGTTCCTTCTCTCTAATATGTTCCTCCCCCCTTTTATTTTAGCTCCAGGCCATGACTCCTGAACTGTCTTTTCTTTTCTACCCTGCAACCTTCTGGGTTTGTCTAAGTTTACTAAATCTCCTCTTTCTTCAAGCTTTCCCTCTAGGTGGCTTCTTGGGAGACTAGGGCAATAGGACCTTTGGGGCTGAAGCTGTCTTAAAACCAGGCAGATGCATTGCCCAACTCCTGTCAGCAAGTAGGCAGCTTCATTCTGCAAGATTATTGCTTCCAGCTTTTCTTCCAGGGCAACCCCGTGCAGAGAGGATTAGAAGAGTTCAGCTTGGAAATTAACAGAGATCAGTTTGGTTCATTGAGCCTAGAAGGAGGGTAGCTTAAGAGGTGGATTTAAAGGATGAAAGCCCCCTCCCCCCTGGCAACAACAGCAACCTGTTTTTCTAACAGTATGGGCAGTTACACATGTACACGCCATTGGCTATTGCACTATTGTTGCCCAATAGCAAAAATTCCTAACTGGATTCTTTTGACTACACAGGAAAATCCAGTTGTTTGGCCCTCCGTAGTTTGATGTGGTAGTTTGCTTTCCCATTCCCAGTTCAGTCAGTACTTAGTCAGTAGTTCGGCAGTTGCTGCATGATGGAGTGAGCTCCCGTCTCTGGTCCCAGCTCCTGCCAACCTAGCAGTTCAAAAGCAAGAAATTGCAAGTAGATAAATAGGTACCACTTCAGTGGGAAGGTAACAGCGTTCCATGCACCTCGGCGTCTAATCATGCTGGCCACATGACCATCGAAATGTCTTTGGACAGCGCTGATGCTTCAGCTTGGAAACGGAGATGAGCACCGCAAGCCTAGAGTCAGATTCGACTGGCTTTCGAGAAAGGAAAACCTTTACCTTTACCTGCATGAATTTAGGGAAAAAAGTCTCTCTCCATTTTGGCCAACTTTTGACATGCAGTCAAGAATGTATTCACATGTTTCAGGGTTTTTTTAGCTTCTTTTCTTCTGTATACTCACTGTCTTGGATGTTGTTGGTCATCACTGTTGCAGAAGCTGATTGGCTGTGGGAATCCACATGATGCTGTCAAAGATGTAATTATTCTGCTGCATGTCCAACTTTCTGCAGACTTTTGGAGTGGGACTTAGCCACTTCCTTCTCCTATGGCAGGTTACTGAGTTCCCCTTAAATTTTGTTTCTGAGGATCAGTGGAACCTTTGTAACAGCACTGGGGAAAGTGGCTGGTCTGCAGTGGGAGTCGGGATTGGTGAAATGATCAGCCCCTTTCCCACAAACAGAAATGCCATTCTGTTGGAAGAACCACGTGGTTGAATACACACTGCAATTCCGGATATGGTAATTGCATGGGCACCAGAATGCAGATCACATGGCTCATCATAACCAAGTGGTGAGCCCTTATACCAACAAGGGTGAATGTGGGCAAGGAAAGGGAAGATGAAGAAGAAAAAAGATGGTGCCTGTAAAAAGATAATCGGAACAACTCAAATATGCAATAGGGTGAATTTTTGCTAGTTATTTCGGCAGTGTCGGACATGCTAATTTTGAAGCGACTCTTGAAATTAGCGACTATTTCGTGAAGCCCTTGATCCAGGCAATCTTGTTCCAGGTTGTATCTGTAAACTGAAACAAGCTAAAAAAGCATCCCCATAATTCAGCAAAGTGCACTAGGAATTAACAGGAGGCTAGTAATGGTTCCATTGTGCATATTATGTTTATTCTGATTTATATAAAGAGGTAATTTGCAAGAGTGCAGGTAATCCCTATATAGTTCATAATTTAAATGTCATTCAGAATGTATGTTGAAATGCAACTGATTAACAGCAGGTTCCTGGTGGCAAATTAATTAGTGTTTAATCCAAGCTCGGTATTAAGATGCCATGTGATTTTTTAAAATAAACAACAACAACAAATCAGCAGCCATTTGATTACAGTGCACCAGTCATGTATTTGGTGTTGTGCTGTTTTGCCTGGAAGGGAAATGGTTTATCTTTTGCTTATACAAAAAATATAGCATGCTGTCAAAATGGAGAATGAACATGAACTCTTGTGTGCAATGTACATGTGACCAGATCATACAGATGTGTCTTGGATTTTATCTGGGATAGTGATTGCAATGTTCAGTCCTTCCCTGGAACCAGCATCTGGAACAACGGACACTTCTTGCTTCAAGCATCTTTAAACATAGTGCAGCAAGCTGTGCATGCCCAGTAGAGCTTCCCAAACTCTTCCTGGGGTATCAGCTTGACATGAGGTTACATTTGTAGCAGCAGTTTCACCTTGAGGGTCTTGAAGTGGGGGCCTGTAGCCACCCAAATGATGAAGCTCAAATCTCCAGTACAAATCTGCCTCATGCCCCCTTACCAGCTTTGTTTGCAGGTAAATTATACACCTGTATATCAAAATACAGCACCCTGTGTAATATGGCCCTCCAAAAGACAGCGGATTTGCTATTCCATATCAGATCTCTAAACAAAAAAAGGCTGACTAACCCCCTAACCAAGACAGCAGAAGCTGTTTTGCCAAATCAGTTCTCTTTCCAGGGCCACCCCAAAGGCTTTTTGTAGTCCTCTACGGGCCAGCTTGGGCACACCCTGAGTTGCCAACCAACCCAGTGGTTGCCAGGTCTGCTGATGATTGTGGTGGTGGCAGAAAGTGTGTAGGGGGGGGGGATTTCATCCAAATGCAGAAGTGACATCACTTCTGAGCAACACTCTAGGAATCCCCCAATTTTTTATGGTAAAGACCATAGAGATTTGGGGTGATTCCTGGAGCAACACCCATCAGTTCCAGGTCTGGATGCAATTCTCCCCTCCCTTCTCCCCACTGTGACAACCAGCCCTGACAGACAAGTGGAGAGAGTGAGCCACTGGACAGACAGCTGCCCAGAGAGCACCGAGCTGCCAGCTGGCCTGGCAATTGTGGGGCTGCCTGCTCTTGGTATCCCTGGTGCCACCTGCCATCTGGCACCCTAGGCAATCATCTAAGCATGCCTAGTGGCTGGGCCACATCTACCTCTTTCTTTGTCTTTTCCAAATTCCAAACCTGCCAATTTTCTGCAAACATCTCCCTACTTTCCTCATCTTGGAGGAGACACTTTTGCCCAGCTCTCAGAGATCTCTGAAAAATACTGCTATTGAGCTATTGGGAGACCTAATAGTTCTCATTGCAAAAACATCAGGTGGCCATTCTGGGCTGTTAGTCTAACAAGGAACACACATAGCTTTCGTAGACTGAGTCAGACCCAAAGTCCCTCAGGGTCAGTATTGTCTATTCCAGCAGGCAGCGGCTCTCCAGGATCTCAAGCAGAGGTTTTCCACATCACTTACTAGCCAATCCCTTTTCACCGGAGATGCCAGGGATTGAACCTGGAATCTTCTGCATTCCCGGCAGATGCTCTACCACAGAGCCATAGCCTCTCCCTAAACAATGAAAAGGCCAGTTAGCTGCCGTACCACTACTCTTTCAGATTCACAGTTGATGTGCTGGAATCCACTTGTCATGTTAACAGCAAGAGCTGCATTGCGCTACATATGTTTGCTCTCTGCTTTGAAGATCTGTTCCAAAGGCACATGTTTTCCCCCCTAGGCTGTCTGGCCTATTTTCAACCATGAAAGACAGCCCTACTGTTGCAAAATGTCAGCGGTGCACCCACCCACACTAGTCATCTCCTTTTGCTCTTGCCTTGTTGTGCTCTTTTAGAAAGCTAAGAGGACGGCTGTAAGAGATATGCAGGAGGATTTCCTCTCCTTCAAAATCTGCACAGATCCCAGTGGGATGGCTGTGTTAGCCTGGTGCAGCAAAAGTTAGGGAAGAGTCCTGTGACACCTGAAAACCTTGCACATCTACTACAGCAGAAGCTTTTGTGAGCGTTTATACTCCCGAGAAAGTGGGCTCAGATTTTTGCTGCAATGGATGAAGGTATGAAGCTTGATGGACAACCTATTGTGATATTTGGTTAATATAGCAGACTTTTGCCCAGTCATAGGAGCATGATACTAGATGCAGTAAATAAATCTCACAAGAAGTGTATTGCAAAAAAGAAAAGAAAAGTGAATTGACATTTATTCCAGTAGATCCAGTTCACATTCAGGTTGCAGTCAAAGAAGAGAGAGAGGCCTAATCTAAAGAGTACATTCCCCTTCACAAATGACCAGCTTGTCCAGCATCATATGTGTGGGAATATAAGAAAAGACATGCAGAGATATGTGTCTTCATGGAAGGCCATGTAGAGAGAGTGAGAGGAAAAAGTGAGGAGGGGTCAGAGGGCAGCTCCATGGTTAAGACAAAGAGAGGCATCCCATTCAAAAAGATAACACCTATACACACTTAGGCCGATTTCCCACAAGCGCTGCTCCGCGCTCACTCTTCCCTTTTGCCCGGATGGTATGTGTCAATTTCACACAAGCTGCTGCACAGCCACATTTGGCCCCGCAGCTTCACGCAATTTCCCCTGTGTCTACTCAATCCTCAAAAAACAGGATTGAGTAGACACGGGGAAAATCGCGCAAAGCTGTGGGGCAAAATGCGGCCGTGCAGCAGCTTGTGTGAAATTGACACGTACCATCGGGGCAAAAAGGAAGTGTGAGCATGGAGTAGCACTTGTGGGAAATCGGTCTTAGAGTAATGTAGTACCCCCCAATATCTAGGCATAGTGGGTCACTCAGTCTAACACTGTCTATCCATCAAAGTCAGCAACATCTACTCATGGTCAGGATCATCTACTCAGACTGGCAGTGGCTCTCCAAGGTCTCCAGTGGAGGTCTTTCATATCATCTACAGCTTCATCCTTTCAACTGGAGGTACCAGGGATTGAACCTGGGACCTTCCACTTGCCAAGCAGAAGCTCTACCACTGAGCTGTAGCCCTTCCTAGACTAGTCTTTAAAGATGCCACAGGACTCATTTGCCTGGTGATTGTGTTCCTGTCAAAGTTCTCAGCATGCTAGGTCCTGTGAGAGCCTTAAACGGTTCTAAACAATTTCACTGTTTGAGTTTTGGATAACTGCAAATTTCTGCAGTATCTTGGTGTAACCTGTTCTGTTTTGGAAGACTGCAGTTTTGGATGTTGGGTCCCAACAAACTTAGTCAAACTTACTTCTAAAAGTCTGTGGACTTGGGCTGTTAAATTGCATTGATTAGTGGTAAGCTACTCTCCTGAGCCAAGGAAAACCTTTCAGTTTTTGTCTTTTGCCTTGGTGGTTAGGCAAAAGACTAGAATATATTCCTTACAGCCTGAAAGCTGATAAAAAAGGATTTTCACTGAGTTGATTGGATGTGTCTCACTCTGCCAACAGCTTGCGTCAAGTGTCTTTTTGCAGGTCAATTGGAATGTGAGATTAACTGAATTGCTTGGCTATTAAACCTTTTATCTGTATACTTTCCCCCTCCAGCACAATCTTGATAGATCATACTATCTCTTTTTATATGATGCCTTAGAGAATAAATATGTAGTTATCCTGAATTGTATCTGAATAACGTCATTAAAACAGACAAATTATTATACTATACTCTTACTGAATGGCTACTAGCTGGTGAGAAATACATGCAGACAGACTCAAATCAAAGTGTTGCTTCCTCAATTATTTATGTAGAAATCAAGGTGCCTCAAGGAGATCAGCTATGAAGTTTCTCCCAGCGATGCCACCAAAATTTATACTCCTGTACAAGCTTCAGCAGTTCATGATGCCCACCTTCAAAGCGAGGTGATTATCACAGTTGAATTCTTTTGTGGGGGCTGGGGGGTGGGATTAGATGGTAAATCAAAGCCAGAGCCCTTCCTGTCTTCTCCACCCCCTCCCTAATTCACCTGCTTCAGCAACTGGGGAGTGATGGACTGGCAGCAGCACGTACCAGCTGGACATCCTGTTGGACCAGCCAACCAAAGAGGAAACTGAAAATTCTTCTGATCCACTCCCTCCCGTCTTTCCCTTTATTTCCTTCTCCTGTGGTTCCTGGTACATTCTGGGACTCACAGTTTCTAGAAGCTTGATATTAGATGCGCACACACATGAATTCATCCAAGACACCCAAAAGGAAGGAAGAAGAAAAAGGATGGGCTGAGGGAGGGGGGATTTTCTACATCTGGACTAGCCAGCCCACTGGCTGCCAATGCTACCACATAACTCCTTAGCTGTAAAAGCAGGGGAGAGAGAAGAGGGCAATTCTGGGATGGCACTGACATTATTTGTACTATGGTGTTCTGAGAACTTGAAATCCAGCTTAAAGTAATGTGAACTCTGCCAATTTGATCAGCAGTTGGTTTCTCTGAGCTTGGTTCCAGTGTGAGTTGGTGGGAGCTCACTTATCTCTGGTTCGTTCACTCTTCAAGATATTTTTGTATTCTGTCAGTGCTTGTTGACTCATCAAACTATTGGGTTACTACATGAGAGTTTCTTCTGAGATCCTGTGGCCATTGGTAGGTCATCTGACCTGCATGAAGAATGTGCCAGGTTCAATCCTTGGCATCTCCAGTTCAAAGGACCAGGCAGTAGGTATTGTGTAAGACCTCTGTCTGAATGTCATGGGCTAGCCAGCTGCAACCTCCTCCTCCTCAGAGGAATCTGAAGAATCAGGCTCCACACCAATGGAATCCCCACCTGAGCAGGCAGATCCAGCAGCAGACCCAATGGGGAAAGCATCGGGATGTGAGAAAGCTTCCTAGGCACGGCCGGGCTACTTGATCTCCCAGGAGAAGAAAGAGATGCCACAGAGGTCTGCTTCCCTGCCAGATTCTCCTGAGCCAGTAGAGTGCAGAAGAAGAAGAAGAAGAAGCACTTGGCAGCTCAGGAGAGACAATGGAATGCCTACTTGGCTGCTCTGCAATGATCAGCATTAATTCCTGTAGGGCAGTCCTTGCAGGACCAGAACTGACAGGCTGACAGAGAAACAGTAAAAGATCACATCTGTAGGAAGGTGAATGCAACTGTGAGGAGTAACACATGGCCATCAGGGGATGAGTCAGCAAAAGGTGCTGATAAAAAGAACATGCTTACCAAAGTCCAGTGTGGAAGCAATGTTGCTTGCAACCCATCTGTATGCTGATCTGTTTAGCAAACAGAGCTCTACTTTTATTCTGCTGGCTTGTACCTTGTCTCTGGTAATCTGTGCTTGCTGCTGAAGCCTGGGGCCAGATCCCTGTATCCTGTACCAGTTCCCAAATCTTGGAACTGGACCCCTGGAGCATTGATGCTCCTACTCTGACCCTTGGACTGGACCTTTGGATATCTGACTCTGGACTGGTTTGTAGACCTTGCTTCTGTGAATTTCTGTAATTGATGTAATTGTACTTGTGTATCCCAGAAACCTGGGTAGAGCAACATTGCCAGGCTTAGCCCTGAATGTGACACTGAGACCCTGAATAGCTGCTGCTAGTCAGAATAGGCAATATTGATCTTGAGTATGTATAAAACTGACACATAGGAGCTGTGTGTCAGGTGGTCCAGATGAGGACAAAGGATTCCCAAGGATGTAACTTGCAGGCAGAGTTCTGCCCCAGCATCTTTCTCTTTAAAAATGTATTGATATCTCAGTTCTGTAATCAAATTCCATTGTTTTTGCTACAAAACTGTTTCTGCTTAGGCTTACAACTGGCTCTATCTTTTGGGGGAGAACACATCTATATTAAGAAAGTTCATAAAAGCTGGCAATTAAATTGTCTTATCAAATGTTTGCACCTTATTAAGTTGTTCAATTGCACAAGACAGAATTAGTGTCAGATCAGTAATAGAAAAGAGAAAGCTTTTTTAAAGGAAAAAAAAACCACACTTCAACTGATGCTGTGATGCAGCTGGGAAGCCTAATTGTTCAAGAAAACAACTGACTACTGAAGAATTTAAATATCTGAATGCATGACAAAAAGGACAAGTTTTGCTTTATTTGCATGGTGATCAAAGAGCACTCACTGGAGCACATGTAGAGTGCCTTTTCTCACTAACGAAAGAACACATTTCTGTCCTGTGAACACATGAAGCTGCCTTATGCTGAATCAGACCATTCATCCATCAAGGCCAGTATTGTCTACTTTGTCAGGCAGTGACTCTCCAGGGTCTATTGCATCACTTAGTGGCTGATTCTTTTAACTGAAGATGCTGGGGATTGAACGTCGGACCTTCTGCATGCTGTACTACTGACCTGTAGCCTCTCCGGGTCACAGGGTTCAAACTGAATAGCCCTGTATTTATTTAAAACATTTCTATGATACCTTTCCACCCAAATAGGGTTCCCAATAGGGTGGCCAGCTTGGTTTTGGAAAATTCCTGGAGATTTGGGGGTGGAGCCCAGGGAGGGTGGAGTCTGGGGAGAAGAGGAAACTCAGCCAGGTATAATGCCATACTGTCCACCCTGTAATGCATCCATTTTCTCATGGGGAACCAATCTATGTAATTTGGAGATCACTTGTAATTCCAGGAGATCTCCAGGCCCCGCTTGGAGGTTGGCAACTCTAGTTCCCAAGGTGGCAAACATCAAAGCATTAACATTTCAATATTAAAACACTGGAGATATTAAAACAGCATTCAAAATAGAGCATGTATATTTATTTATTTCCATTTATATCCCGCCTTTACCATAAGCAGGCTCAGGGCAGCTCACAACAATAAATACCACAGTCTAAATTAATACAATAAATAATACAATGAAACCAGTTTAAAAAACTGCAATGCGATTAATTCACTTACTAGAGCCGGGAAAAAGATGTGGGCCAATACCGTCTCATGTGGCAGTGGTAGGGAGGCCAGCTGGTAGATGTCCACTGCCTCAGCCAAAGGCCTAGCAGAACAGCTGTTTTACAGGCCCTGCAAAACTGCAAGGTCCCGCAGGGCCCTGATCTCAATCGAGAGTGTGTTCCACTAGGGAGGGGCCTGGACTGATGCACCCAAGATCACCCCCAGGCTCCTCATCTTTTGGGTTGGCACCAATGGTGCTCCATCCCGGGTAGGGAGCCTAATCCCCAAATCCAGTCTCTCCCCCCTCCCCCCGGCTCAGGTACAAAACCTCCATTTTTGCAGGATTTAACTTCAGCTGGCTCTGTCACAACCTCCCAGACATGGCCTCTAGCACACTCTAGAGTATTGAACTTAAGTAAATACAAGAAATCATGTAAGATGCATAACAACATAGTCAGGGAGATGGGCCAATAACAGCGGAGGAACATGAAAACAAATTAAAGTCTTCACCTGCTGGTGGAGGACAATGATAGAGAGAGACAGATGGATCTTCCCTGGGAAGGGGGTTCCAAAGTTTTTGTGCCATGTCAAAACCCTTTCTTGGGTTGCCACCCACCTAGCTTAAGATGGCAGGGGCATCCAAGGCAGGGCCTCCAAAGATGGCTGACATGGACAGGTAGGATTATATCAGAGTCGACAGTCCTTCAGATATGCGGGCCGCCAGCTATGTAGGGCTATAAAAGTCATTACCAGCACCTTTAAAGTGTCCATAAGCAAACTGGGAACTGGTGTAAAGGAAAACGAGTGAAGTGATATGGGTCTTATGACCCATTCTAGTTAACATTCTGGCTGCAGCATTCTATACCAACTATAGCTTCTGGGCAGCCTTCAGCCTCACATAGAGTGCATTGCAGCAATCTAATCCAGATGTAATCAGGGTATGCACCAAAATGGTAAGATCTTTCCTGCCACAGCTGATGAAAGGCACCCCTGGCTACCATTCGGGTTGCCAGGTCTCACCTTTTGTCTGGTGGGGGGCTCCTGGCTTATCTCCAGGAGTCTCCCGCTGCACACGCTTCATGCATGTGGAGCGATGACATCACTGGTAATGACGTCATCATGCTAGGGCTGTTGTTCAGTGACACTCTAGCATTCAGGGCAAAAACTCTATGGTAACCATAGACTTCCCCCTGAATGCTAGAGCATTGCTGCGACAATGCTCCAAGCATGATGATGTCACTACTGGTGACGTCATTGTGTTGGCAGCTTCCCCATGGGACACTGTTGTTCAGAGGTGGGGCTTCCCTTGCCAGGCAGCTGGCTGGTGGTGGATTGGGGCCCCCAAAATTGTGGAATCCCCCGGTCCCACCGGGGGGATGGCAACCTTAGCCACCACTGCCACGTGCTTATCCAGCAGGAGGCCCAGGTCCAGGAGCATCCCAGGCTAGTACACACCTGCTCCTTTAAGGGGAATGCAACCCCATTCAGAAAAGAGGCATCCCTATTCCTGGGTCAAACCTTTCTCCCGCCCATAGCACTTCTGTTTTGTTGGGAGTGTTACCTCCCTACACCACGAGGATTCCAGGATAAAGGAAGGAAGTCGGACCTGGTCAATATCAGCAAATATCTGGTGAACGTTGCGAAACAACGCCTGAAAAGCTGAACATTCATAACACCCATCCAAAGTTCCCGTCGTCACCTTGATGATTTGCTCTTCAATGAGGTGCACTTATTTGTTCCACAACAAGAGGTGATTTGGCATCGCTTAGAGAGTCCTACAGGCTAACGAACTGTGAAGCGAGGAAGTGCACACTAACAACTCTGAAAACTGGGCTGCAATTCAAAATGAGCAGTATATCGAGTAATTTTACATCTGCGCGGTGCTGGCAATTCGGAACGGCAGCTGACCCAGTAGCTGTGCTCACCCATTTCTGTGGATTAGGTATGCCCCCAGGGTATGTCTCATTTAAAATCAAGTTTATTAAGTGTATGGGTTCTTTTGAGTCTGTGCATTTGGCACCAGTTGGTAGCATTCATCCTGTTGGCACCGACTCAGAACTTGCAGGATCGAACAACAATTTCCAGGTGGCAGTGTGAGAACACGTAAATATCTTGCCATCCATAAGAACATGCTCGGCTGGCTACCAGGCTATTTTTCATTCTATTCCATTTCATTTTGTCTAAGACGGAGCTAATAATACGAGTCCAATATTTACGTCGCTGCAAAAACTGGCGAACTGCTGAAAAGCCACGACTTTAAAAAAAAAAAAAAGCTTTACTACCTTTTAAAAGAGAAAAACCAATAATGACACCAGGCATGATACTGCACTCTTTTTGTTGAACAACACAAAGTGATTTGTCATAACTTGGAGAGAACTACCTGCTAATGAACTGTGAAATAACCAAGCGTGAACTAGCAACTTCTCAGCAAACCGGGCTGCTAAATTTCTGAGCATAATCATGTGAACTGTTTGGTACGTTTCCCGTGTTACTTTTACACTAATTGGGAGTCTGAACGTAGGAAGCTGCCTTAGATTGAGTCAGACTGTTGGTTCATGTAGTCAGGGATGCTCTGTTCACATTGCAATTGGCTTGCAAACCACAATGAGTGTGATCGTATGTTCAAAACGAAGGTCATTTTTTTAATGTCTGAAATTGTCCATGTTTTGATTACGAATGTTTTGCACATCCAGCGCATGTTCCCAAAGCACATGACACAGCTGAGCGGTCGGGTTAGAACAGATAAAAGGAAGTACTTCTTCACCCAAAGAGTGATTAACACATGAAATTCACTGCCACAGGAGGTGGCGGTGGCGGCTACAAGCATGGACAGCTTCAAGACGGAACTGGATAAACATATGGAGCAGAGATCCATCAGTGGCTATTAGCCATAAGGTATAGATAGGAACTCACAGGTTGGGGCAGGTGATGCACTGTATTCTTGGTGCTTGGGGGGGGGGCAACAGTGGGAGGGCTTTTAGTGTCCTGGCTGCACTGATGGACCTCCTGATGGCACCTGGTATTTCTGGCCACTGTGTGAGAGAGTGTTGGACTAGATGGGCCATTGGCCTGATCCAACATTGGCTTCTCTTATGTTCTCATGACACCTAGCAAAAAAGAGAGACTTCAGGTCCCGCTACAAATCATTTTGGTTTCTTCAACTCACCTTGTGGCATTAATTAAGGAAGAGAGGGATTAGTAGTTCCCTGGATGCTCTTTATTCCTTCTTCCCTCCTGGTGGTTACTGCCTACAATTTGGTCCATGCCAGTCAGCTTTGCTGGCCTTCAGTAGATCAGTGCAGGCCTGACACAGCCCATTTCATGTAAATGTTTTACAAAATAGACCTCTGGTCTCTGCTGAGTAGGGCTGCCAAGCCCCTGGTTGGGGTGGGAGATCCCCTGCCCTGAGCTCCTGTTGCCCACCACTGATTCAAACAGCAGTGGGGGGAAAATTAAAAAAACCCTCATTGGCACTTTGAGTGTGATGACATCACCTCCTGGGAAAACTGGAAGCAATGGTGGTAGCTCTAGGAATTGCCGGAAACTCTTTCAGTTTACCGTAGAGTTTCTGACAATTCCTAGAGCTACCACTTTTACTTTGACAAGCCTTTATTGGCATACGTATATACATAGAGCTACCACTGTCATCTCTGGTTTTTCCTCATGCTCACTATGCTGTCCACCCACCATGAACCCAACCCTCCTACTGGTTTCCAGGCTTTATGTGGAATAATAGGATAAGGGTAGGATCCATCCCAGTGTGATTTTTTACTAGTAGTGGCTCTGCAGGGTGATGTCATGGACTGAATCTAGAACCTTTTAGATGCAAAGCATCTGCCCTGCGACTGAGCCATAAGACACCCAAATTTAAATAAATGGATAGGGCTGGGAGGCTGCTGAATATGCTCCTTGTCTATGGCGGCCATTTGGCCTGTGACCCGCCCTGATCCCATAACAAAGCATGCAATCCAGGAAAACCTTTGCTGTCTGATTCTTCACGATAAATTAGTGTAATAAATTAAATTGCTGCCTGATTCTTCACCATAACACTTTAGACAGCTGGCAATATCAGGAGTGCATGAAGGTAGTACAGAGCTGTATTCAGTTAAATGTCATTTGAGATGAATCAGTGGATAGTTTTTCCATAAAGTCCATACTTAGTCACCAGGGGATTTCCCCAGAATAGGCTGACCTATGTGTATCATCTTTGTCCATGGCCTTAAGCATGGTTTGCTTACTGGAGTCATCTTGAGCAATTTGCACATCTCTGCAGTGTACTTGCTTTCAGATTACAGCACACAATCATCTGAATTGCATGGGGGTTAAATGTAGATTGTGGGAAAGAAGGTGGCATGGTACAGATCGATCTCATCAGATCTTGGAAACTAAGCAGGGTTGGTACATGGATGGGAGATCACCAAGGAAGGCTCTGCAGAGGAAGGCAATGGCAAACCACCTCTGCTTCTCATTTGCCTTGAATGCCCCTTGCTGGAGTCACCAGAAGTTGGTTGCAACTTGCAGGTTGTTTTCTTCTTTTCATGGACAGTAAGATAAGGTATATTGCATATTTACAATTAATATGATAACCCTGAAAAAGTTTCAGATAATATTTTAATTTTGCAGCCTGAATTAGGGTCTGTGACAGGGTCTAACTAAACATTACACTGTTTCTGGATCTACCACAGATGCTGTCAAAATAGATGTGTGCCGGGAGTTCCATCACTGAAACTTCCAGCAATATTTGAAACCTAATTCTCAGGTACATGGATTGGAACCATGTGGCACAGCGAGGGGAATTTGTCTTTCCTCCACATTATTTTCCCAATCTGCTGCTTTTCACCCCACTGGAGAAACTTACATATATCTCATTGGTACAGATGTAGCCCATTGTTGTTGTTGTTGTTCAGTCGCACAGTCAAGTCTGACTCTTCGCGACCCCATGGACCAGATCCCGCCAGGCCCTCCTGTCTTCTGCTGTCCTCTGAAGTTTGCTCAATGTAGCCCATTAGTGCACATAAATTTCCTCAACAAGCAAATAGAAACTTTCTGGGACTATCCCAGGTCTGGAAAACGGTGTGAGGGAAAGGCTTAAGTCCTCCATTTCCCGTGTACCATGTTCCCAGTTTGAATTGGGCCCACAGAAGCCTGGTAATTACATTTTCAAAATCACACTCCCAGTAGACGTCTGCTTTGATGGAACCTGGGCTGCACCAAGAAAGAGTTTTTAAGAGTGTAACATGTAGCTAGGTCCTGTTAGAAGGAGGCCAAGTGAGGAGCAGGCTGGCCTATCAGGTCCAAGGCCATTCTTCATCATTTGCATCTGAGCACTGGTTGGCAGGCTGCCCCCCCACCCCCTTACCCTCGCCCCTTTGTGGAGAAAAACAGGAACTGTAGTCTGAAAGCAGCAGGGGGGGGAGGGCTTTTTTATGCTATTGGCAAAAATATAAAAATAAATAAGGAATATTTGCTCATGCCTGTCTCTGAGCACCTGGTATAGTTTAATTCTTGAAGAGAGTGAGCCTTTTGTCCTTTGTTCCTGGATGGAAGAACCCATGTATACCATTATAGTTTCAGTATAGTTTTATATTCAGTGTACATCTTTTTATTCTCTCTCTCTCTCTCTCTCTCTCTCTCTCTCTCTCTCTCTCTCTCTCTCTCTTCTATCTACCATCTATCTTTCTATCTTCAATCTATCTTTCAATCTTCGCTCAATCTATGTTTTTTGTATGCTTTTGTAAAATAAATACTGTTGATCCTCTTTCTCATCAGCAGTTCAAGTGAAGAGCAGAGAGACCTATGTTGTAAGCAGTAGGCTTACCAATGTCCAGATAGAGCTCAGACATCTCCTGGCATTACAATTCCAGACTACAGAGATCATTTACCCTAGAGGAAATTGCACCTTTGGAGACTGGACCCTGTGGCATTAGCTCCCTGCTGAGCTTTCTCCCCAGACATGGTCCCCAAACCTCCATGAATTGTCCAAGCTGGAGTTGGCAACCCTATGGGGCAGGTGGATGGGATGCCCTCTAACTGAATGGCATGAAAAGCAGCTGCTCTGAGCATTGCAAACTTGGAGGAGCTGTTCTTATTGCCAAACTTGAAAGAGTCTTTTAAAAAAAAGTTTATCTTTGCTTTCAGAAGCAAGTTTTTCCTTGACTGGAATTATTTTTTTGCAGATGCTTACGGCATCATTCAGCAGGGACAGATAATGAAGAGAAAGTACGGGAGGCATCTGCAAGCACTTAATGTTAAATTGACGTTCGTTTTTATGCATTCTATTTGCCTCAATCTATCATCTATGTGTACGCATGAGTCTCAGAAAACATTTGCGATCTCTTTTGCATGTAAGTATTTTTAGTTTCTGTTTTCTCTCCCCCCCCCTCCATCCTCCAAACCATTACCGTAATCAATGTTACGGAATAGATTGAAGGAGGCTTGGTTATTTTTTAAAAAACATCCAATTTTGTGTTTTTATTTCTTAACATCAGTGGTTCGACTTATCAACAGTTTAGCTTTTCCTTCTTCAGCAGCCACCAGCTGTGTTAGTCTTGTTCATTCTGCTGATTTCCTATGCTTAAATAGTCTGAGAGCTACGTTTGGAAGTCCTTTTTAAGTTCCCCCAATTTTGATTAGTTCCTCTTCTATCTAATATAGTTTTGTTTGAGCTATATGTTCTGTTTTCAGTATGTTTTATGTTTTGGAATGACTGGATTTAAGTTTTATTACTGTAAGTTGCTTCAGATAGGCTGTGATCATAAGAACAATTAGACCTGACATAGGTGTGAGTGCTGGGCGGATTTAAAGGGTGTGATCAGACAACAACATCTGGGAAGCGCCCCGCAGCCATTGGCAACCCGTTCTGCTCCGCCGCAGAAGCGGAGTTAAAAGACACCGGGAAAACCCAGTAGTAAATGGGTTGCGACGGGCCATGGATGGACTTTCCTGTGTCTGATCGCTCCAGCGCACTCTTATGGCATCGGGATGGTCTGATGAGGCCATCTCGACTCCATGCCATTGTTTTTCCCCTCCCTTCTCAGTATGCGCATCATCGCAAACTCCATAAAGTGCCCTCGATGTGGAGGTGTGATTCATCGATCCGTTATTTAAGTGCGTGGGGAAAAAATGGCACAAAAAACCCCAACTCACCTGCAGTTGCATCTGATCACACACTGACAGATGGGCGCCCACAGCTTCAAAGGGAGCTGTGATCATGCAACTGCGGGTCAAATTCCTCCAGAAGATATAGCATCACCCCCCTTTTTTTTCTGGCATGTGTGACCACAACCATACTCTGGTGGAGAGTGTGAGCTGAGGAAAGGGTCTTATAGTACCCTGCTTGTGTTCATCATCAGAATTTTGGTGCTCAAACAGTGCATAAGGGGATCATGTTTCCAATGATCTTCCCTATATTCCTAGGTATCCTTTTGAGCCAGTAGGGTAATATACATATTTTTCCAGCTTTGGTGCACAAAGTCACCCTCAAAAACATCTGGGAATCCACTTGTGTGTAGAAAAGTTGGGTGAAAGCATGTTGTCCTAATCAAACAACATGGAAGCCGTATGTATCAGGAAGATCATATGGTGTGATCTCCCCTTATGCCTGGTTTGAGTGCCAAAAAGTTACTTTTTCCCACCATAGAGAACAATGGAGGGGATAGGGGCAACCTGTTTGGTGGCCCGTAGAATTGGACCCCCTGGTCCAATGTTCTTCAAACTTAGTTGGTGTTTTGGGGAGAGGCTCCAGCAGCTACCCTATGGGTTTGGAGCCTCTCCCTCAAACTCCCTCCCCTCCAGCCCCCAGAATATACCCTATGTTTTCACCATTGACTTCAATGGCCCATAGGATAAAATGGGGGCGAATTACTGCCGAAATTCGGCGGCAATTCGGCGGCAAGCCAATTCAGATCAGAGAATCTGAATCGGCCTGCAGCAGCCCAAAAGGGGGCCGAATAGGCCATTTTCGGGGGTGCATTCGGTTCGGGCAAACTGAATGTACATCCCTAATCAGGACTGGCCAACAACCACCTGTGAGGTGCAGTAATGCTGCTGGCCCAGCCTCTCTGATGGCTTCCAACACACTCCCCCTACCTCCTACACTTACACCTACATGGTTGTCTGTCAGGTGCAGCAGCGGTTGCAGGTTGCTTAAAACCCTGAGGGAGCCCGCCCCAGCAGTAACACCTTAGTGATCCTGCCAGCCCTGCCTCCACAGTGGCTTCTAATACTCCTATCCCCTCTCCCTCCTACAGGCAGCTGCCTGTTAGGTGTAGGAGAGGAGGTGGGATGCTTACAGCCGGGGAGGTTTGCTCAGCAGGATTGCCTTAGCTCTGCTGCTGGCCCAGCCTCCCTGATGCCTTTAAATACAATCCCCCCCAACACCAGACAGGCCAGTGTCTGTCAGGTGTAGGAGCAGGGCCAGGGTATGAATGTTTATGGGGAGATAGTAAAGGACCTTTCTAGAAGCCATTTCGATGCGTGCCTCCCTCATGAACCCGAAGAAATGTCCACCACATCACCACTCCCTCACACCAACTCCCCCTCACACCTCTCACCTCTTACTGTCCCCAAGAAAGCTCCTGGAAAACATCAAGCCAGATACACCAACGCTACAAGGAGGAGGCAACTTAGGAATGTGGCAAAGACATTTGCACATAGTATTCCTGCAGCGCACTGAGCTGCACAGGCCAAGTACTAGCAAGATCACCCATAGGTGCTCAGAACAACACAGTCTCCATAAGAGCAAAACAATCCAGGAACACAAGTAGAGAGGCCATCACTTTCGTGGAAGGTGGCAGGAGTTGACTTAACAGACGACTGCTTCTTAAATGGACAGTTCTATGTGGCCTGCTCCAGAGTGAGCTCATCAAGCAGCCTGGTGATCCTAGCACCTGAGGGCAGAACCACCAATGTGGTCTACAGAGAGGTCCTTTGGTAGAGAAAAAAAAAGTACATATGTCTCACTTCATTTTTTACACTACAATCTTCTCCACTAGAATTCCTACAACAAATGTCACATTTCAAACTTCACATCATCGGTATTATAACTGGATTTACAGAACTTAAATACCGTAGAGAAGCACGGGTAGCAGGCTAGTAACTAATATGAGCTAGCACTGAATCAGATCATTTGTCTTTCAAGGGCACTATTGTCTGCTCTGGCTGGTGGTGGCCTCAGGTAGAAGTCTTTCCCATCACCTCCTACTTGATTTTTTTTAACTGGAGAGGCCAAGGATTGAACCTGGGACTTTCTGCATGCCAGGCAGATGTTCTGGTCCCGAGCTACAGTCTCTACCTTAGCAAAATGTGATTGAAATGTTTAAGTATAATATCAATACATTAAGGTTCAGCCCCATTCAAAAAAAATCAGATGTGCATTCTCTTTTGTTAGCATGTCCTTGGTAGATTGTTACTATCACAATTTGGGTGGAAGTAGAGGGGTGGGGGAAGGAACAGAGGAGAAGAAGCAAAGATTTTTGTTACCTTCTTGCCGGAAAACTATATTGATTGCTTTTGGAGAAATGGAGGCATAAGTCAGACACTTGCTGGGACAGTGCTCTGATTAGGGACAAGCAGATCACCTTGTTCTTTAACTCAAGGTTTCGGCCAATTGCTTCTCTTTTCAAACGCTTTTCCGCTTCATCACTCGGTGACGTCCGGTGGCTCTGCTAGTCCCCGTGCGGGGCACTGCCGAGGCAAGGGCCATTGGGGCATGGGGCGAGACTCAATTTCCGACCTTCGGGCCGGTAAAGAGGCACATCCCCTGTGCGCCCTGGATCGGAACCTCATCCTGAGGCTCCTTAGGGTCTCCGCTTGTGCAGATTCCCCCCCTTAACCGCGCGTGGGCGAATCGCCTCCGGGAGCCTCCCGAAGTTGCGACCGCCATTCACAGAGACCAAACCGGAAGCCCAGAATACATGTTATTAGTCTTGATAGTGCCCCTGGACTGTACCACTTGGAGTCTGTGGGTGGAGGATCACCAGTTTATATGTCATTCCCTCTGCCACAGTCTCTACATATATCAAAGCCAGTATGTCAGAGAGAAGGCTGGCCTAGATTGCTTCCTCTCTGACAATTTGGTTTCTCTGTGAAAACTATGGACATGGGGGAACATTCCGTCAACCTGCAGTCTGGAATGGTACATGACCAGGACGGGTTTGCCATGCAGTCTGCCATTTGTGTAGGCTGGGTTTAGCTGCAGTACTTGTTTTACACAATGGAACTAAGGAGGAGGACTGGTTTCTTGACCTTTAACAAAGCACAAGGGAGACGGCTGGTGTGCCATGCTAATTCTTTGCTGACATTAAGGCAGCAGCCTCTGCCATATTGTTGTTTCTTTCCACCAGCTGCCCCTTCTTCTGCATCTGCCAAGATCTTTCCTTCAAAGGTCTCTTGCTCTCTTTCATTTGAGGTGTGGCTGAGTGATTTCTTTTCCTTTCCCTTTCAATTTTTCAGTAGTTGTATATACATTTCACATATGTCTCATCTTTTGGTTTCTTTTCTCTTATAGCATTTGCATATAAAATGTTGGAAGAGTTTAAATATGCAGAGGAAGGGAGCACCAACTGTTTAAAGAAAATAACTTCGGCTGCGATCATACGTACAAGAAGCTGCGACAGACATGCGATTCCTTCGCGGATTAAAGGGATGTGATCAGATGGACACATCTGTCCAGCGTCCCGGAGTCATCCTTGGGGCATCTCATTGCACCGCAGGAGCGTCGTAAAAAGCCACCAGGGAAACATCAGTATCATCCGGAACTGTTGGGCGGGCAGGTGGAAGTCTGATCACACAAACGTGCATCAGTTCGCCCCAGGGCAAACAGCCGTGCTTCCCGCCCGCATTTCCTCACTGGTGTGACTGCAGCCTTGGTGTATTAAAGAAGAAATAAACTCTGATAGAACAGAGGTGAGGGAGAGAGGCCCAACTAACTGACTAACTGCTGTGAGAGACAGGCGGGGAAGGGCAGCTGGAGCAGGCTCAGCTGGAGCAGGAAGTCTCCAAAGAGCCAATCAAGAGACAGGGAGGACATAATTTGAAATTGTGGAAAGTTCCTAATCTAGTTATGCTAACTAGCAGTCCTTCAGTTGTCCCCTATAGGCTGTTCTTATGGTTGTCCTCAAGTAGGTGCACTATAGACCTTGTATATTCCAACATAAAATGCATGAAGCTGCTTTGTATTGAATTATACCATTGTGAAACAGTCCCAAACCATAATCACACAGATAAACAGATTACTGCATTTGACTGGAACGAAGATGATCCTGAATGTAACATGACCCTCTTTAAAAAGGTTATACAAATAAAAACCTTTATTACTGTACCCCCCTTTTCTGGACACCATATCTCAGGAAAATTTTCCTTTCAGGTAAATAGAATATTAATTGGTAGATGTGTCCTACATCTTTAAAAGCCAATTCACAAATCCTGCCACACATTAATGTGACCAAGAGACAGATCAGAGGAATTATAAATAGGGCTGCCAGGCCTCCCATTATGACAGGCAATCTCCCACCAGGAGCCATTCTTGCCTGCCACCACTCCAAATGTCAGTGGGAGAAAAAAAGAAGAAGAAAAGAAGGCTATCCTGTACACACACTTCCTGGGAAAACCCAGAAGGAGCTCTAAGAATTTCTGGTGATTCCTAGAGCTACCCTACATCAATTCCGGGTTTTCTCTGGAAGTAATGTAGTGGCTTCATAAAGTAATGTAGCGGCTTCATAGAGGACATCTGGTGGATTTGACTCTTCTGTGGCAGATGCCATGTCTTGTTATGTTCTCAGGCTCTGCTAGGGCATGGGAGGTTACATATTTATTTATTTATCTATCTACAAATTTATTTATTTATTTATTTATAAATCTAAGAAATAAAATAAATGCATATGTACATCCTGATTCACACTTTATATTCGCTAAATATGAACATACACCATGCTATGATTGTCTTTAGAGTGATTGTATATGGAAAAGAACAACCTAGAAAAGTTCTTACATAGGGCAGCCCTAGTTTTTCCGGCGTACTGGGTGTTCTTTGTTACAGCCATCGAGTATAATATGCATATAGCATTCATTACCCATTTTATTTGCCATCTTGAAATTCCCTAATGCATTTTGTTAAAGCTTCCCAAAGATGAAAGAACTCGTTCGACAGAGTGAGGTTTCACCAGCATGTTTAGGTGTTTCCTCTGTATTTCCAGACATTAATCTTTTTTCTTTTATAATTGACCTACTTAATAGCCTGCATAAATTTGATAAGACAATTACTCCCTATGGGAGAGAGTCTCCTGCTCTGTTCTGTTCTGCTAGCTATGCTTGTTTTATTGCACCTGGGGAATGCTGTCTGTGTGTGTCTGTGCGCATCTTCTCAATATCTCCAGTCTTAGCAAAGATGTAGGCAGAAGCAATTAATTAAAGGAAGGGAAAAACCCAGTGAGACCAGATTGGGAAATTATATTGAGTGGAAAATGATAAAGAAATCCTTGCAGAGTAGGTTTGTAATTGATTCATGATTTTTTTGTTGCAAATATTACAAATTATCTATAGGAGGACTGTAAAACTGAGAATGCACTCATGAAAAAGCAGTCCTATATATTCACACTCAGCTCACTTTATTGTCTGTCAATCAAAACGTGAGTATCTTGAGAGCATATTGGACATTTTCTAACGCCCTTATTAAGCAAATTAGCTTCATGGGATGAATACCACTGACCATAAACTCAGTGACAACTAAATATGGTATGGATTGTATGAAGAAATCCTCCCTGTTTCAATATTTTTAACCTTTTTTGGTCAGTGCATCCGATAGTTTGCTTTTCACTGTTTGTTCTGTAGATTTGTTTTATTGGGGGCCAAAGGGAGATATTACAGGTTCATTTTTCACAAGGGGAAAACTAAATCAAAATGGCAGAGGTAAGAAATAAACAAAATTTGCAATGCTGTTATTCTCCTTACCCATTCTGTTCTAGTTGTATTTTTACAATGGATGCAATTCAAGCTAAGAGACTGGGTTTTGATTTGTCCAGTTGTACATCCCTACTGCAATAGTATTTATTTATTTTACTTATTGAATTCATTTGTACCCCATCTTTCTCCCCAATGGGGACCCAACGTGGGTTTGATCATTCTCCTCTCCTCCATTTTATCCTCACAACAACTCTGTGAAGTTGGGTTAGGCTGAGATTATGTGATTGGCCCGTGGTCACCCAGCAAGGTTCCATGACATGAGTGGGGATTCAGACCTGGGTTTCCCAGATACTAATGCAACACTCTTAACCATTGAACCACACTGGCATTTTGCTCATCTCAAAGAATCCCTAAACTTCATATGGGTCTTAAGGAGTACCACAAAAAGAAAGGAAACAATTTATAGCTGGTGATCCATTTGGGTTTCTCATCCCTGTGGTTTCGACCTGACATTCTCCATTTTTAATTTGGCTTTGCTCTTGTGTCAATGGAACTCACAGGCCCCAGTCACACGGGCCAGATATCGCGGGGGGGGGAGGCGTAGCTAATTGCCCCGGAGGAAACTAATGCGTGGCCGCCCGAGCACATGTCCCGGTTGAGGTCCCATGGTTAGGGGGGAGATGCCAACCAGCCGGGTATCCTGCAGCACGGCAAAGAAGCAGCGCCGCACGATCGCACTAGCAATCGCTATTTGTGCACATGCATTGTTGGGTGCTGTAGCGCAACCTGTGGAGACGGGCGCCGGATGCCACGTAAGTCCACTGGAAACGCGATCAGACGCCTGCCCTTGGCCCGTGGTTTCCGGAAACTAGTACCTAGGAGGTACTAGTTTTTTACTCCGTATCTTCGGCGTGAAACCTCGGGTTAGCCATGGGAGCTCTATGCTTCCCAGATGTTGCGGTGTGATCGCGCCCGGAAAATCCGCCTACTCTCCGTATCGTCAGCACGGCAAATTCTCCGTGTGACCGCAGCCACAATTCTTTATTCTCTATTCTTTAATACTGAATGTTCTCCATCAAATGTATGCATTGGGTTGGATCCAGACTAAATTTTCCACTAAGGAAAGGGGAGTTGTGTATTCTGCAAGACCCCCTTCCTGCTGCAGACCTCTGATTAGCCTTTTATGTCATTTCCAAAGCAGCATTTGAAGAAGATCAATGACTGCAGTGGAAGGGGCAAGAAAGAACATTCTGTTCCACTGACAGAAGTGCTTTCCATCAGCAGGAGATTCCGACCCATTGCTTGCATATAAACCAGGATTATATGCATATTCTACATATTAATAATATTGTACGTATAAATTTCATATAAAAACCCTACAGCATAAGTATATAATATCAAGAAATCTGCACAGTTCTATCACGGATAAATTTCTCTCTTTTGCCTACATGAGTATTTTAGAGATTATACAGGAGGGAAGGAAGTCTGGAAGGAAGATGCAGCTTGACATAGTCAACAAAACAGCTTTCCAGCTTCATCTGACCTTCTCACCACATAGATCCCTTGCTGTATCGCCTCCCCTTTTGTTCGCAAGTGATACAGTCTTGATACCGTGTTCCCATTGAAGTTGCAAAGGAATGAAAATGCAGAAATAATAAATTGGGAGAGTCAGAGACCAACAGTTATCATTATGGTTCATATCTACTTGCTGAAAACACTCTGCATGCTTTAAAAGACTCTCCCCCCCCATCACTGCCACTTCATTAAAGTCAATTGGGAGAAAGTGAAGCTCTTAAAAGTCCTAATTTATGGCTTAGAAAACACCCCTGAACAAGTCACAATACAAAATCTGTTTTTATGAAGCCTCGATAGCGGCATTTATTTGTGCTTGAGCACTTTGTGGCATTCCTACGTTTTCTCTCTGGAGTGACATCTTATTTATCTGTAAAGTTATTTATTAGTGCTGTTACTCATGTGCAATATACACATAAGTGCACATAAACCTTTTAAAAAAATCTCTTCCAGGTTATAATTCCTTGTTTATTTAAAGAGACTGAACAATCACTGCTTAATCAAGTAATACAAATGTACTCAATTAAGCACAATTTCTGGTATGGTCAACAAGGGTGAAATTGCCCCATCAAGAAATACGAGGTGACTATCATACAGGAAACAGAACAAACCAGAGATGACTGCAAAAGAAAACAGGAGATAGTGGATATTCTCCCAGAATACTTCCTGCTACCTCGTACCTCCATTAATTACATAAGAAGAGTCCTACCGGATCCAATATGAGGTCCAGCACCCTGTTTCACACAGTGGCCAATCAGTTGTCCTGGAGGGTCAACACAGAGAGTATGGAGGCAATGGACTTTCCCTGGTGTTGCCTCCTAGCACAAATATCCAGAAGTTTGCAGTCTCTGCACATGGAGGGTTCCCTTTATACTGACGAGTAGCCATTGTTGGACCTGTAACCAGGGAAGGAAACAGAATCTCAGTTTGTATCTTATCCAACTGGCAGACATATTCCCGAGATTTTCCTCTCCTGCTAGAAGTGTTGCTGGCTATGCCCAAGCTTAAATACCTGTACCAAGGAGAGAAACAGAAGCTCAGATGAGATCTTATTCAGCTAGTAGACATGTTCCCAAGATGTGCATGTGTGACTGATGCTGATTAATTGAAGGACAAGTAACACTGAAAAATGGGTGCATTTTACAGGAAGAAACCAGTCTGAGGGAACAGAAAGCATCCCAAGCATCCCAAAATGGGGATTTTAGGGTCAAAGCAGAAAGGAGGTTTGATGCTCCTTTGGGGTTTCTTCTCCTAACTAGGAAGAGGCATTTCTGTCTGCTGATCTCTGCCCCGCCCCTGCTTCTCCTATGCGACTTTCTCCCTAACCCTCCCTAGGAGCCATAGCCAAGCCCACTCTAGTGCAATGAACAGAATACCCAGCACTGCCCCCACTGGGACCCATGGAGACTTCCTTCATGGTGGTACTGTTTTGGATACCTGAAAGCTGCCCTCCAGGTCTGCTGGCCAGCTGGACTATGTGCCATCTGACTTGTGGCTCCAGCTCTTCTGCCTGGGCTAGGCTTGCCAGGCCATGGAGGGTTGGGGGTGGGGAAATGGGGGTGCAATGTTGGCTACAACATTATGTCACTTCTGGGGAAGTGATATAATATAGCTCTAGGAATTGCTGGAAACTCTATGGTGAACCTATAGATTTTCCAGCAATTCCTAGAGCTTCTTTATGTAACTTCCAGGTTTTTCCAACATGGCTTGCCCCCCAACTCCAGTGTTGCTCAAAGCTGTGGTGGGCTACTAGGGCTGCTGGTTGAATGGAGGCCTGGCAGCTCTTGCCCTGGGCTTGTGACCAAGACAACAAGAAAGAAACCAGGCATGCCTGTCTTTTGCTCAGTCTGCCGGCCATGTCTCCTTTTCTGGCCCTGACATCCTCATACTGCTCTAGTGCCAGTAAGTGAGCCTGGAGACTACTGGGGGAAGGGGTTGACTGCCAGGGCCTCATGCTTCTGCAGTGTTATCTGGTGAAATGATAGGTGTGGTTGGACATACACAAATTCATGCTGCAATTATGGTGGCTCCTGGAGACAATCCTTCTCCAGCATAAGTGCACAAGGGAACGCTACAGAATGAGACTGCTATTGAAAAGAGTCACTGCTGCCCTAAGAAAGAATTGGTTCATGCTCATGGCTTCAAAAAGCTGGCCTCAGTTTGTGTTTAGCATTTGGTATTCTTGATTGTCAGCACTGCTGGCTCTGTGTCAAAGCTGGTTACAGGGATGCTAGGAAGTCCTGAAACTTTAATTCTTGACCACGCAGTGACTTAACACCCTGCTGAAAGTGTTGACAATTCAGACCAAGGGCTCTGTGAATTAAGACCCTTCCTTGGTCTCTAAAGCCAACACACATCCTGCTCAAATAGCAGGAGCTGGTGTTCCCCGAGTGTGGGAGAAGAAGGCTCTGCGTGTGGGTATTTCTAGAACTGCATTAAGCCAGGAATGTTCAACAGCTGTGTTCTCAGCGGCTGCTCCACTTTCTAGAGAATGGGCTGTATTCTTGCCAGTTTTGCCATAGGTGGAAGAGAAAGGAGGGGGTTCCCTTTGGTTATTTGAGTATTTATTATCTGGATTGATGAGGGTATGGGTGCATCCTTCTGGGTCACACATATTTTAAACAGACATCAAAACCTTCCCAGGATCAAAAGAGAGATGGAGTCAGAATAATGATTTACCGGAGACAGGCACCTGAAAGTAGGAATTGTCCCTGTTAACATAAGAACATAAGAAGAGTCCTGCTGGATCAGACCAATAGTCCATCTAGTCCAACATCCTGTCTCATATAGTGGCCAAACAGTTCCTCTGGAGGGCCAACAATGGGGCATAGAGGCCTTCCCCTGATGTTGCCTCCTGGCTTTGAGATTTAGAGGATTAGTGCCTCTGAATGTAGAGGTTCCCATCAGCCACCATGGCTAATAGCCACTGGTAGACTTCCGCACTGTCATTTTTGTCACTTGTTCGTCCCTATTGCTTCAGTCCCCCCCCCATGTGTTTTGCTCTCTCTAGTAGTCCCAGAGGGAGAAAAGTACATGTGGAAAAGGGAAGAGGGACGACCAAAAGCAATAGAGACAAATGAGTGACAAAAATGACACTCCGGAAGTGGCTTTATCCTCTGTGAATCTATCTAATCCCCCTTTAAAGCTGTTTACTCCTGTGGCCACCCCTACATCCCCTGACAGTGAATTCCACATTTTAATCACTGTCTGTGTAAAGTAGTATATTCTTTGAGAGTATATCTTTTGTTTATGTCAATTTACAGTACAATCCTCAAGAGAGGCACACCCTTTTAAGCCGCTGATTTCATTGGATGTAGAAGTGTATAACTAGGGTAGCCAACTCCAGGTTGAGAAATTCCTGGAGATCTGAGTGCAGAGCCTGGGGGAAGGACCTCAGTGATGTTATAGAGCAGTGATGGCAAACCTTTTAGAGACCGAATGCCCAAACTGCGACCCAAAACCCACTTATTTATCGCAAAGTGCCAACACGGGAATTTAACCTGAATACTGAGGTTTTACTTTAGAAAAAACAACTCATACATTAACTTAAGATGATCCAAACAAAGTAAGGAAAGCAATCCCAAATGCTTTCATTTACTTAAAATTATTTGGCAGAGAATCTGAAACGTTAATGATGGTCTGGGCCTGGCTGGGGCGATGGCACGCGTGCCCACAGAGAGGGCTCTGAGTGCCACCTCTGGCACCCGTGCCATAGGTTCGCCACCACTGTTATAGAGTGTGTCCTCTGAAGATGCCATTTCCTCCAGGGGAACTGATTTCTGGAGCCTGGAGGTCAGTTGTAATTCTGGGGGAACTTCAGGCCCCACCTGGAGCTTGGCAATCCTCTGTTTAGGATTGCACTGCTAGTACAGGATCGAAGCCTAAATCTGTCGTTTGATCTCATTGATTTGAGTGGTGGAGGGAATAAAGTAATGTTGGATCATGGAGATTCTTCTGCAGCCTAAAAGACCATGTAAACATTTATCTCTCTGTTAGAACAAAACCAAGCCTGAGAAAATATACCCACATCAAAGGGAGTCTAATGCCACACATTGATTTCTTGGACCTCAGCTGAGACTCGGCCAGAAACAGTAAAAAAAAACCCACCCTTTTGAATGTAATAATGGTTCTTCTTAGCACAACACTTTGAAGATCTGTAGATACACTGTGAACATCTAACTAGTGAGTGGACTACCCTTAGGACCCAGCGGAGGGGGCTAGCAGAGGAGCAGAAAATCAGGAGCAGAAAAGTGCCATGTAAAAACCAAACAGAAAAGGAGAATCAAATTATTTTTCCCCAGTTGAAGACCGAGTTGCCAGTCGATGGCTTGCAGCTGACAGGAGATGGTGGTGGTGGTGGTGGGGAGAATGGGAGACATGTTGTGTATGACACCAGCAATTAAAAAAAATTCTCCCACCAACCAAAGGAACAGTGATGGCAGGAAGTCTCCTGCCATAATGGGTGACCCGACAACTCTAATTGAAGAGGTTAACGGGATTATTTTGGCATAAATTTTCAGGTTCGATGCATAAACTAGATTGAAAATATAGCTGATTGTCTCTTGTTATCTCATGATGTAAGCCGTTTTCCTGTCCAGGCTCATGCCATATTAAATAAATCAAGTGCCAGTCTTTATATCAGCCCTACATCACCAGGTTTTGGTTGGCAAATGAATCCATTCTGTAGGCAATCTTTTGGACCAAGGGCAACAAAATAAATTGCAGCATCTGTACGTGAAGGCTGGCAACCCTATCTTGGGAGGAAGGAGGCTAAAACATTCACTCAGCGGCAACAGAGACAAATACATTTAGAATGGGAGGAGGGAAATAATTGTATATTTGAGGTGTTCATACACTGCTTTGAGGGAGGGAAGGTAGCATGGCATAGCCTGATCTTGTCTGATCAGAAGCTCAGCAGATTTGGTACTTGGAAGGGAGACCTTCTTCAAAGAAGATTCTGCAAAGGAAGCCATCCCCCCCCCAATTCGGAATGAAGAGACAGACACAAAAAGATGGATTTAGCAAGGGCCACTTTATTAACTATTTATAAACTGAAAACTGGTGAGGAGATGGCTGTCAGTGAGGAAGGAACAGGGCAGGTGTCAACTTCTGACCATCTCCAATCCCTCCTTGTGGCTCTCAATTGGCAGCCTGGCATATCAGAAGCACCCCTGGCCTGCCACCCCCAAAGCCACACGGCCTGAAGGGATGAACCGAACCCGGGGGTTCCAAAGGGAAATCTCCATTCCCAGGCCTGAGCTGCAAGGCCCAAAGGCCGTTCCTGGAGGACCCCTATTTCCAACTCACCATTTCTGCTTCCTAACCCACACTACACCGCCTCCCCTGCTAAGTGACCAACCTATTTAACAGCATGACCCACCATAGCCACTTTCCAAGTCCACTGGACCCAGTGCAAGGTAGGCAAAAACACCCTCTCCCAAATGCCAATCAGGAAAAGGCAAAAAAAATTCCTACCTGGCCCCAACAGGCAACTGGTCTAAGCCTGCACTGAAAACTGGGCGGGCCAAGCTTGCCATGTGGTCTGCTGGGGTGGTGGGTGGTGCCAGGCCTAAATAGGCTGGCTCCACCACTGCCCAGCGTCATGACACTGTGTCCCTCTCCCTGCCTCCAGCCAAGCAGGCAGATCAGCCCCCTCCCGCCAATAGCGAGCTGCAGTGGAAGGTAGGCGGCCGCAATGGCAAACCACCTCTGCTTCTCACTTGCCTTGAAAGCACCTTGCTGGGGTCACCGTAAGTCAGCTGTGACTTGATGGCAGTTTACACAAACAAACAAGCTGCTTTGGAGATTTTATAGTCAAAAGCAAAAAAATAAATAAGAAAAATAAATAAAAACGCAGACAGTTAAAACCCCGATCAAATTTCTTCAAACAAGTATGTTTTCATATAGCATTGAAAAACCCTTGTTGATGGTGCCAACTGAACCTTAGGAACATAAGAAGAGCCCTGCTGTCTCAGACCAATAGTCCATCTAGTCCAGCATCCCGTCTCAAACAGTGACCAACCAGTTCCTCTGGAGGGCCAACAACAGGGCATAGAGGTTGAGGCCTTCCCCTGATGTTGCCTCCTGGCTCTGGGATTCAGAGGCTTAGGGCCTCTGAATGTGGAAATTCCCCTCAGTCACCAGTGAGAACTATCCTCCATGAATCTATCTAATCCCCTTTTAAAGCTGTTTATTCCTGTGGCCATCACTACATCCTCAGGCAGCGAATTCCACATTTTAATCACTCTCTGTATAAAGTAGTATTTCCTTTCGTTCATTCTGAACCTACTGCCTATCAGTTTCATTGGATGCCCTCGAGTTTTAGTATTTTGGGAGGGGGGAATTCCTCTTTGTCAACTATCTCCACCACGGGACTTCCGGTTTTGTCACCTCAATGATGGCCGCATCTCCTTGGAGCTTCGAGAGACGTGTGCCATGAATCGGTGGTTGGGAGGGGGTGCGTTTGTCCGCCCCCCCTGGAGCTTCGGGAGTGGGCTCCTAGCCATGGGGCTTTTGGAGAGCCCTTCCTCCAGCTGTCTGCCGGCGAAGGGGGGCTACTCTCTGCCCTGAAGGTCCTGCCGCTGATTCCCCGTTATGGGACCAGAAGCGAACACCGGAACAAGCGCTGGAGGTTGAGCGATATACTCTGCCTAGCGAGGTCCCAGGAACCCCTCGGGAGACCTGGTGGATCGATTGAAGATACATGAGTGAGTTTAAGTTTAAACAAAACATCAAGGCTTGGATGCGAAGTCTCTCCAATATAGTACAGCTGGGGGGGGGAGGGGATGCCCTCCCCCACAAAACACAAATGAAGCGGAGCACGACTGGAGGGAGATGGGACTAAGGGCGGCAAGCGACTAGAACAGAGAACTCTTTTTTTAAAAAGCGTCTGCAAACCTTTGAGATTTTGGCATGTTTTTTTCGGCAAATATAAACAATCCCCCAAGATGGCGAGGAGAGGTGCTGAGGGAGGCGGGTCCCAAGCTTCTTCAGGAAGAAGAAGATCGGGTAGGTCAGCTGACCAACCATAGACTCTTCCTGTAAATAAATCGGGTGACACCTGCTGGGCAAAATTAAGCATTGCATTGGTACTAAAAATAAAAGTGGCTGTATGTTTAAAGGGACAGTGTTTGTAATGGTGAGGTGGGTGCCATGGATCAGGGAAAATTAGGAACTGTATGGAAATTCTGAAGTTGTTTATAATGGGATGGCCTGACAAGCAGATTGGAAAGTGGTTCAAGGGAGTAGAGGACTGGCTGTGGCCACTTTTATTCTTCAAAGTCTGCACATCAAGAGAGCGGCTGGATTTCCTAACAAGCGCACGTTTGACGTAACAAAAGGAGAGACTCGTTGGTCCAAGGCAAACAAGGAAGCGAGGACTGTCCCTAGAAAAAGGAAGGCGGTATGCAGCAGATGGTCAGAACAGAAGCTGAAGCTACAACACTGAAGGAAGAGGAAAAATTGGCGTGATTGTCCGGACTGAGGGAACCTTAGGTTCAAATATTTGTCTTTGGGGGAGGGAGGTGCAGAGATGCCATTGCCGTTAAAGGGTTTTTGTTGTTGTTGTTGGATAGTAAGGGAATTGTCCCCTGTCTAGTCTGATAAGCTGGTTATGATAACTGAGATGATGATCAGGTATACTCCTCATGTTTGAAAGTAACTGTTAAAGAGTAATAATATTTTATATAAGCACTGTGTAACCTCCAACCTTGGGTTTTTAGTAGTCCTCTTTTTTTCTTTCTCCCTTAGTTTGTAGTTGTCCCTCCCTTTCTTTCTTTGTAGTTTTGTAGTTTATTTAGAAAGGCAAATAAAAAATTCCCCTTTGGGGGGCCAGAACCCCCCCAAAAAACTATCTCCACCTCATGCGTAATTTTATAAACCTCTATCATACCCCACCCCCCATAATAATCTATTTTATAAACTGAAAAGTCCCAGACTCTTCAGCTTTCCCTCATAGGGAAGGTGCTCCAAACCCCTAATCATCTAGATTGCCATCCTCTGTACCTTTTTAAGCTCTGCAATGTCCTTTTGCAGATACAGTGACCAGAACTGTACACAGTATTCCAAAGGAGGCTGCATCATAGATTTATACAGGGGCATTATAATACTGGCCGTTTTATTCTCAATTCCTTTCCTAATAATCCCTATCATCGAGTTTGCTTTTTTCACCACTGTGGCACACTTTTGGACTTTCCATTGACCTGAATGCTTAACTTAATAGCATTGTGGTCACTGTTCCCACTTTGGTGTAGTGGTTAGGAGCGCGGACTCTAATCTGGGAGAACTGGATTTGATTCCCCACTCCTCCATATGCAGCTGCTAGTGTGACCTTGCGTCAATCAGAAGTTCTCTCAGAGCTGTTCCCTCACAAGCAGTTCTCTCAGAGCTCTCTGAGTCCCACCTACCTCACAGGGTGTCTGTTGTGGGAAGGGGAAGGAGATTGTAAACTGTTTTGAGACTCCTTCAGGTAGTGAAGGGTGGCGTATAAATCCAATCTCCTCCTCCTCTTCTTTTTCTTCCAACCTCTACATCTCTCACTAGGTCCTGAGACCTGTTCAGAACCAAGTCCAAGATCACTACTCCTCTGTATGGTTCTACAACCAACTGTTCCAATACAAAGTCATTTATGATATCTAGGAATCTCATTTCTATAGCATGATTCAAGCACATGTTTACCCAGTCAGTGTGAAGGTAGTTGAAGTCTCCTAGTATAATCACATTATCTGATTTAGTCACCTCCCTTATTTCCTTCTACATTTCAAGATCGGCCTCAAGGGTTTGATCAGATGTCGATAGTACACCCCTACTTTTAAATAACACTTTGGGGCCCAGTATTTCTACCTAAGGGAGCTGTGGTGGCTCAAGTGGTTAAGACGCTGAACTGCAGGCTGTGGAATGTCGGTAGTTCAGCAGTTCGAGACCCGAGTGCCGCATGATGGAGTGAGCTCCCGTCTCTAGTTCCAGCTCCTGCCAACGTAGCAGTTTGAAAGCAAGAAATTGCAAGTAGATAAATAGGTACCACTTCAGTGGGAAGGTAACAGTGTTCCATGCGCCTTGGTGTTTAGTCATGCTGGCCACATGACCATGGAAACGTCTTCAGACAGCGCTGGCTCTTCGGCTTTGAAACGGAGATGAGCACCGCGACCCTAGATTCGGATTCGACTGGCTTTCGATTAAGGGAACCTTTACCTTTATTTCTACCTATATCACTTCTGTTGAGGAGTGAATTCCCCTGATGTTTTCTGACTTATTTGATACTTTGATGTACAATGCAACACCAACACCAGCCTGTCCCTGTCCTGCCTATAAAGCTTATATCCAGGAATGACTACCCTATAGATTTGCCCCATTCCATCATGTTTCTGAGATATCTACTATATCTAAATTGTCATTGAACACCAGGCACTCCATCTTCCCCATCTTAGCTCGGAGACTTCTAGTGTTGGCATATAGATACCTATAATATGTTTCCCTCTCCAGTAACCCTTGGCTCCCTTGGCCCCGTAGTTGCCACACATGGCCCTCAGTTGCCATTGTGGCTTCACTCCCAAGCTCTACTACACTCCAATCCTGAGTGTTTATACAACCATCCGTTTGGACTGAGTTGGCCTGAACTGGAGGCTCCCCAGGTCCTGTTGGTATCCCCCCACCCCGGAGTTTAATTTAAAAGCTGTTCTGACACCTTTTTAATATTAGTTGCTGGCAGCCTGGTTCCCTTTTGGTTCAAGTGAAGCCTCTCTCTTTTGTACAGGTTTGGCTTGTCCCAGAAAGTTCCCTAGTGCCTAACAAATCTAAGCCCTTCCTCCCAGCATCACTTTCTCATCCTCACATTGAGACCCCTGATCTGTGCCTGTCCAGCTGGCCCGGTGCGTGATATCAGCAGTAATTCTGAAATGCTACCTTTGAGGTCCTGGCCTTTAACTTTCCGCCTAGAAACCTAAATCCTTGATACAGGACCACATGAATACATTTTCCAATGTCATTGGTGCCATTATGCCCCATGACTGCTGGCTCCTCCCCAGCATTATCTATCAAGCTATCTAGACAGCAGATGATGTCTGCAACCCTCGCATCAGGCAGGCAAGTCATCATGTGGTCAAAACGCCTGCCACAGGCCCCACTCTCTATATTCCTTATGATCGAATCGTCCACTACCAGAAGCCCACCTCCCCCCAGTTCCCCAGGGGTATCCTTGGTACAAGAGACTATGGTTCCATTACCCAACGAAGGGGCCCCTTCTAAGGGATCATACTCCTCCTCCTCAGACTGACACCCTCCATCCTGAAGACTCAGTCACAACAGAAGAAGAGCTATCAGCACAGAAGTGGGACTGTTCTGGTAAGTCCCTGAGGGTCTTTTCCCCAAATCCCTCTCTGCCTCAGCTTCTCCAGGGCAGCAACGCTAGCTTCAAGGGAATGAACCTGCTCCCCGAGAGCCACAAGCTCTGTGCAGCAAGCACACACCCACGTTTTCCACCCAGTGGGTAGATAATCCTACATGTGGCACTCCCTGCAAAACACTGGATAGCCCCCACTCCCCTGCTAGGATCCCAGAACAAGTTACCTCTCTGACAGTCTGAGAGCCTATGCAGGTATAAGTGGAAGGTAGTTCTTGGTAACATTTGGGTGCAAGCCATTAATGGCTTCAACGGTCAAACCCAACTTTGAACTGGGCTTGGAAACAACCTGGAAGCCACTGTAGTTGCGATCAATCTCTGTATCATTTCTTTGTATTCCAGTCTAAACAGACTCTTATGAAGTTTCTCAGTGATACCGCATCATGGTTTCCCCCACAGCTTGTTTTCGGAGGGGGGGGAAAGGGAAGTTCTGTTTTCTCATCAATAAATAAAAGATCTAATACTCGAAAAGAAGCCCTACTTTCACTGCACCGGTTTACTTAAAGCTTTCCTTTCCTTAAGCATGGTAG
>NW_015173150.1:135747-156360 GCF_001447785.1 Gekko japonicus | reverse complement strand
AAAATTGGGAAGAGATTTTTTTTCTGTTTGGCAGGATAGCTTTCAGATGAAACAGTCAGAAGTCAGGATGTAAATCATGCCCCATGGAGGCAAAAGTGTTCAGAACAGGCTAAGAATGCAAATCATATTCAGACAAAAAAAAATACAGATCAATACCAGATTCTGCCTTATGTGTCTTCCCCAACATGTCACTATCATCTGAGCTGCCTGCAGTAACACACAGTCAAGGTAAAAAAAGGAATGCCAGATGTACCCTGGCTTGCTTGTCAATAGATTATTGAGCAAAATTCAGTTAATTGGCTAGACAACATGAGATTTTAAAAAACCTGGTCCTACAGTTATGAACACAGAAAAAAAGGGAGCATACAGCTTATTACATGTTTGAAGACATCATTTCTGGTGGTAGACTGTGAATCTCTCTGCATGAGCTTATTAGGATCCTACAGCCTGAGTCTTATCAATAGCTATAAAGTATTTATTCATAGTGTTTATTAAGAACAGCAGGGGGTAGTGGACGCGGCACATTCATTTAGAATCTAAATCCTGTTGGCTTGATCCAACAAGAAGGAGGATACATACAGATGCATACAGCTTGCTCACTATCATGAGCTATAAAGTCTTATGCAGGGTCCAGGCCCACTGATGTGGGTTATCTGTATAGGGTGAATACATAAACATACATGCCTTCTACTGAGTCATGACTTATCAAAGCCAGATGCAGGGCTATTTTTGGGCAGGAACGCACAGGAACGGAGTTCCGGCTGGCTCCCAAGTTGGCCACGCCCAGCAGGAACTCATTAGCACAATAGGCCACACCCAACAGCAGAAACGCATTAGGATTGGCTACATTAGGGGTGTGTGGCCTAACATGCAAAGGAGTTTATGCTACAAAAAAGCCCTGGGTTTTGACAACAAACAAGGTAAACAGAATAAGAAGCAAAAGGTGGGTGTGGCTGGATAACCACACTTCTGGTAACATGGGGGTGCGTCCTAATGTGCTAATGAGCTGTGCTGTCATGGGTGTGGCCCAATATGCTAATGAGTTTCTGGTGTTGGGTGTGGCCTATTATGCTAATGAGTTCCTGCTGGGCTTTTTTTACAAAAAGAGCCTTGGGTGTCTGTTCTGAATGGCAGTGGCTTTCAATGGTCTCAGGCTGAGGTCTTTCACATCACCGACTACCTGAAGGAGATGTAGAGGTGTCCAGGGACTGAAACAAGGATTTTCTAAATACAACAGAGATGCTGTGCTACTGAGCCACAACCCTGGCCTGAAGGTAATGCAAAGAGGACTCATTTGCCACTCCTTCCTTGCCCTCCTTGAATTGCACTGGTGCTATCAAAAATTGTTTTATGAAAGCTTGACACTGACTGCCCTCTCTCACATGGTTGTTGTGAGGATAAATTGAGGTCCAGTTGCCCTGTATACCATCTTGAGATCCTTGGAAGAAGAACAGATGAAAAAAACACACACATGATAAACTGGATGTCGAAGAAAATGGTTCTGCCCTAGTCACCTTCTTGATGTGGTCATTTGCTCCTTAGGGCAGGTGTGTCAAACATCAAGCCCAGGGGCCAGAACTGGCCCATCCAGGTCTCTTACCTGGCCTGCAAGCAACTGCTATGTATGGAAATATAAGATACTCCCCTTTTTATGGTATCTCTTGGGGGGAAAAACTAGTCTTGCATATGATTAAAAACATTTCTTGGGGCTTTTGTGGGCTCCCCAGTAAATCGATATCTTCACTGCTAGGAATCAATTGTTTTCATTTGCATTTTGAGTAAAAAATAAGATTGTTAATTTGGTTTGCCTGTGTCCTTTATATCTCCAGTACCTGGCATTACATTTTATGGCACACATGGCCCGGCCTGACAAAGTGACATTTATGTCAGATCTGGCCCACATAAGAAATGAGTTCGACACCTCTGTCACTGATGGGAAGAATATCAGTTATAAAAATGAATGTCCTACCACGTTTGATGTTCCTGTTCCAAACAATACCAATACTTAGTAAGACAGATTTGCTACTTAAGTGGCAACAAGAACTATCAAAGTTTGTTTGGGCAGGTAAGAAACCGCGAATTAAGATGAAAATTCTTTGTGATGCCAAAGACAGAGGTGGGCTACAACTACCAAATCTTAGACTATATTATGAAGCGGTCTGTCTAACCTGGATGGAACAGTGGGTGAAATTAGAAAATGATAAGTTATTGGGGTTAGAAGGCCATGATTGTAGATTTGGTTGGCACGCATATTTATGGTATGACAAAACAAAAATGGACAGCTTCTTTAAGCTTCATGTGGTAAGAAAAGCATTATTTGTGGTATGGATGAGGTACAAAAAATATTTTTGTGATGTAAGACCATTGTGGATTGTACCAGTGGAAGTGTTAACATCTTACTCAAGACATAGAGATAAAGATTGGTTGCCATATAAAGATCTAATTAAAAAAGTGGGAACAGAATGGGTAATGAAAAAGCAGAATGAAATTGAATATGAATAAGAATGGTTGAAATATATGCAGATTTTTGATCTTTTTAGATCAGATAAAAGGAAATATGGTTTTAGAGAGTAAAAAAACGAGATGGAAAAGGTCTGGGAGAGTGGAGGGGGAAAAAATATCTCTAAAATGTATAAAGTGTTACTAAAATGGTATACTGAAGATGAGACTGTAAAAGGGCAAATGATAAAAATGGGCGATAAATATGAACACAGAAGTGTCTATTGAAACCTGGGAATATTTGTGGAAAAATTCTATTAAGATATCGCCTTGTACCAATGTTAGAGAGAATTGTTATAAAATGATGTATAGGTGGTACATGACTCCGAAAAAAATTGCAAATATGAACCAGAATATGTCAAATAAGTGTTGGAAATGCAAGAGCCATGAAGGCTCATTTTATCATATGTGGTGGACTTGTGAGAAAGCAGTTGACTTTTGGACAAAAGTCCACAAAGAAATGCAAAAAATTCTGAAATGCTCTTTCAAAAAGGCACCGGAAATTCTGCTTTTAGGATTGAAAATGGAAGAAGTCAATACAACTAAAAAGACTTTATTCTGGTACTTAATCACAACAGCGAGAATGATTTATGCACAATTTTGGAAAACAGAGAAAGTGCCAGAAATTGAGGACTGGATACAAAAAGTTCTGTTCATGGCAGAGATGGACAAAATTACGAAGAAATTGAACAACAAAGAAGATGACGTGTTTTTTCAAGAATGGAGTGACTTTAAAATATATCTGGAAAAGAACTGGGATGTGAAACAAAACTTAATATGTTTAGATCAATATTAAGTCAAATGATGTTATCTTTAGATTGTAATGACAAGAAATTGATATAGTTGATGATATGAAGTAATTTGGAGCAGGGGTGGAAGCATTGCGGGAAGCCATCGGAGGGAGGGGAGGAACTGGGAATGGGGTAGACAATTGATAGAACGAAATGATTTAATTTTATATGTTGTATTCCTGAGAAAATAAAAATTTGTTTACCAAAAAAAAGAAAAGAAATGAGTTCGACACCTCTGCCTTAGGGGGTACAATCTGTTAAGTAAGCATTCACTTGCAGTGGTATCAATTCCACATCAAAGTTCAGGTGAGGAGACCATTCTTGTAAAACTTCCCCTTATTTTTTTAGAAATAAAAACCCTTCCTTGCACATAAAAAACTAGCACAACAAAGAGAAGATGACTAAAATGTTATCTTCCTGTAGTTCTAGTTTTCTACCTATGAAAGAAATGAGCTAAATCCTCCCCACTCTGCAGTATCATTAGCGCTGCCTTGGCAAATGATGGGGGATTCTGAGGACACTGCCGGGTGGGGGGCTATTTATATATTTATCAAATTTATATCCTGGTCCCTCTCCCCTGAATGGGACTCGGGGCAGCTACAGCATTTAAAATACACCAATAAAACAACACAAAGATACAATAAATAATATTTAAAATATAAAATGGTTAAAATCTATCCCCATTAAAATCTATCCACTATCAAGCAGGGTAGGATACATGGATGGTGAAGACATAGCTGAAGTATACTAGGGCCCTGTTCACAAGGAGGATTTGCCGCGGGAGAATGACGATTGCATGGCGGATTATCCAGGCACGATCACACTGCAACATCCGGGAAGTGGGGCGCACCCATGGCAAACCTGTGGCCTACCTGCTCGATGGTACTAGCAACCGTTTTGCCATGGGCTGCCTCTGGAATCCCTCGGTGTGATCGCGCCGGCCGCGGATTTTCCATCCGGCCCCTTGTTGATGCGCAGGCACGGAGGGAAGGAACCATGGCATGCCGCTGACACGTGGGATCGCATTATGGCAGCTCTAATTGTGGTGGCACAAAAAGCCCCGCCTCCCCCCGTGTTATCTGGCCCATGTGACCGGGGCCTTGGTAGATCACAATCACCCAAAGGCTGCCTGAAAAACAGTAGCCTTGCATGTCCTGTGGAACCTAGGGAGGTCCTACAGGGCACACACCTTTTCGGGCAGCTGATTCCACAGGACGGGGGCTGCTACTTAGAAGGCCCTTGCCCTTGTTGACACAAAGTGGGCAGTTCATGGAATTTTTCCTGATTTCTATGGTAAAGACCATAGAAGAGGGAATTCTAGCATCACTATTTTTCTTTATTTCCCCCCTATTCCTCAATTTCTTGAGGGTGGGAGATTAGGGCCAAGGATAGGGTTCCCTGCTGCAAACAGGCAAATGGCAAACCTAGTTTTGAGTTGTTCTTATCCCCTTTAGCGCCTCAGTGCTATCACCTCATTCTGCTGCATGTGTAAACTGCCTCTGCGGTTTTGCTTAGGAATTCTCTTGCATTTATATTTCTGTGAGTTCAAACGAACATCAAGCATTCAGCACTTTATGAAGGGGGAATTTTTTAAATATAAAAAGAGTATAAAGCAGTCATAGCAATTAAAGCCAAGACTTGGTGTTCGTTCATTTTTTGGACATAGTGATTCCATAGAATAAACCGCTGTGTCACTGAGGTAAAGCCACTCGACAAGATGAGAGGCACTTATCTCAATATCAAAACAATCAAAGGCATGGTATTTAAAAAGAGAGATTAGCAGATCTAGAAAGGCAGTTCCATTCACTGCCTGAAGTGAAAATCAGGAGATAATGCCGGTTTTGAGAGGTTGATGGAAGAGGAGGGGAAAACAAGCTCACTTGGCTGCACAGCTTCTGTGAAGCAGTTAGATGGCAATGGTGAGACCGGACTGAAGAACAAACTAGGGGGTAGTGTAGTACAGGCACTAAGAATGGAAGCTGAGGGTAAGGATCACGGTGTCTTAACAGTATTTTCCAGGGGTATTCTTTCTGCCGGGGCTCTTTTTGTAGCAGGAACTCCTTTGCCTATTAGGTGACACACCCCTAATGTAGCCAATCCTCCAAGATCTTACAGGAGCCCCTGTAAGAAGAGCTCTGTAAGCTCTTGGAGGATTGGCTACATTAGGGGTGTGTCGCCTAATATGCAAAGGAGTTCCTGCTACAAAAAGAGCCCTACGTGAGTTTCTGCCATGAAGCTCAACGGTCACCTCGGGTCTTCTCTCTCAGCCTAATCTGCCTCACAGAGTCATTGTAAAGATAAAACAGAGGTGAGGGGAAGTTACATAGGCCGCCTTGAGCTCCTTGAAAGAAGGGTGAGAAAAAATGTGCTCAATAAATGTACTAAGTGGAGTTGTCTGCCAGGTTAAGGGGGCGGTCACATGTGCAAGATAAAGCGGGGGGGGGGAAACGAGGCTATTCCCTCTGGAGGAATTTGACCAGCAGTTGCACGATCACACAGGCCTTGGAAACTGCGGGTACAGCCCGCCACCGCGTGATCAGACGCATCCACGGGTGAGTCGGGTTTTGTTTTGTTTTTTTGCTGTTTGTTTCCAATGTGCTTGCATGAAGAATCGATGAATTGCATCTCTGTACTGAGGTCTCCCTATGGAGTTTGCAATCCTGAGAAGGGGGGAAAAAACAACAGCACGGAGTTGAGATGGCCTGATCAGACCATCCTGATGCCATGAGAGCGCGCTGCAGCGATCAGACCCGGGAAACTCCATCCGTGGCCCGTTGCAACCCGTTTACTACCAGATTTTCCCCGGTGTCTTTTTACTCTGCTTCTGTGGTGGAGCAAAATGGGTTGCCGATGGATGCGGGGCGCTTCCCAGATGCTTGTGTCTGATCACAGCCTTTAAATCTGCCCAACATTCAAGCCTATGGCGGGGCTAATTGTGCATGTGATTGTGCCCTAAATGTCTTTTCCTTGGCAGAAGAGCTGTGTAAGTTGTAGGAAGGTTCCTGAGCAGAGAGCTACAAGATACAGGTCTCTGCTTCTGGCTGCCACCACCCTCCCCTGTTGCATTAGTTTATCAAATAACGCTAAAGATGCTTCCTAGGTAGAATTCCGTGACAGGAAACAGAAAACTGGGGACATAAAGACGCGTGGAGTCCTTTCTCACATGGCAGAAGTAAAAAGAGGGGCGCAGTCAACGTGAACCAGGAAGCTGGCAAAGTTCATTCTCATCCCTAATTGTAATGTCAATACAGCGTGGCCTTTTGATTCACCATCAAGGCATTGAGTTAAGACATCAAGGTCCTGAAGACTCTCCCTCAGCTGGGGATTCCCTTTCACCTTTTGAAAACAGTATAAAACTTTTTTTTTAAAAAAAGAAAAGAAATTAATGGCTTTTGTCAGCAATTTGATATAAATATTTTTTTAAAAGAAGGTGCTTTAGATGAGGAAAAAATGTTTCTGTTCTGATTCTTGATGTTCAGAATGGACTGAGGGGGTCAGATCTCATTGGTAGATCCCATACTTTTGCTGTGTATGTGGAATGCCCTTGTGGAATACCCCTCACCTTGAAGCTTGTGTGGTGCCTGTCCTGCATTCCTTTAGGCGCCAGGCCAAAACATTTCTGTTCATCCAGGTTTTTAATAAAAGAGTTTATTTTTAGCCTGGAGCGTGCTCTTTTAAGCTTTCTGTAATCTGTTCTTATGATGTATGGTTGTTGTTGTTATTGTTTTGCTGGGCTCGGGCTTTTTGAATGCTGGATTTTAATTAATACCTTAATGTTTTGTTTTTGTTATGTTATACTGGAAGAAAATAGTGACTACTGCTGAAGGTTGAAGCAGACAGTGCCAAAGCAGGATTACATCTGAACACCAAGGAGACAAAAGTAACGATTACTGGGGAATTACACAACTTTAAGGTTGACAATGAAGAAACTGACATTGTGCAAGATTGTGCGACCACAAGGAAGACTGCAACCAAGAAATCAGAAGGAGATTGAGACTGGGAAGGGAAGCCATGAAGTAACTAGAAAAGATCCTGAAGCATAAGGATGTGTCTCTGGCAACCAAGATCAAGATAATTAATGCCATGGTGATTGAAAAATAGTGACTGAAAAAGCTGAAGGCAAGCAGGAATAGAGGAAGTCCCAACATGAGATGGATTTAGGGTTGCCAGGCCTGGGTTGGGAAATATCTGGAGACTTTGGGGGTGGATCCAGGAGAGGGTGGGGCTTGGAGAGGGGAGGGGCCTCAGCATGGTATAATGCCATAGAGTTCACTCTTCAAAGCAGCCATTTTCTCCAGGGGAGCTGATCTCAGTCAGCTGGAGATCAGTTGTAAAAGCGGGAGATCCACAGGCCCCACCTGGAGGCTGGCACCCCAAGATGGATTGATTCAATCAAGGAAGTAATGGTCTTAAATTTGCAGGACCTGAGCAAAGCTGTTAATGACAGGACGTTTTGGAGATCATTAAAGATAGTGTTAAGTTACAGGTTCAACCCTTCAGCATTTCCAGCTAGAAGGATACCAGGTATAAAGGCATGGAAAGACATCTCTTCTAGACCTTGGAGAAACATCACTGAGCCAGCTGGATTAACTCAGTATTAGATAGCCTGATGATACCATATTCAACAAGCAGCTCAAAGGTGTTTCTTTGCTATTAAACTTCTTCTGGGTTGCCAAAGAGATGTCCCCTTATATTACAAAGTTCATCTCAGCTGATTGTATGCACTGAATATATAACTTCCCAGGCTGAAACACCTCAGCTTTTTCCTTTTGTGCTGTCTCCAGCTTTACGTACTCTTTCCTGCAGTTGTGCTGTGCAAAGCCAGTGGCATCAGAGGAAACAAGGAAGGGAAATGACCAGGCACAACACTACCATGTCCCCTGTAGCCAGAACACATTAAAGCTGCTGGTGGGGGCATTGGCAACAGCTGTTTCCATACAAGAAACATGGGTGAGGGGGAGGAGCTTGAAAAAACTGGTGGCTACTACTGGCATATCGAGGCTTCTAAACGTATTTTCTTCACCTTCCCTCCTAGCTTGAAGACTAGGGGTGTTGGAACATCTGCTGGTTTGATTCTAACAGTCACAAGAAGGGAGGCAATTACTCGTCAAACAGTTCAGCTGTTTGTGAGCTGCTCAAGCCCGTTCAGCAGGTTTCCAGGTTTCTTCTGCATATTCAAACAATACAATGCAAGCGTCAGTATTTCATGCATGTGTGCTCTCGTGCAGTCAGGTGGAAGTCCTAGTCTCCATCCCCTGACCTGTTTCGATGCATGAAATATGGTCATTATTAGTATATAGAGGCCACAACCAGTTTCTGGTGGCTTCTCTATGTGCATTGACTCACTAAGATGCTAACTGGTTCAGAAATGATCCAGAGAATCCCCATCTCTTTTCTGTTCCCCTAATTTTCACAGCAGGAAGCCTAGGTTCTGAAGCTTTGAACACTTCTCACGCTACAAACCTTAAGTTATTGAAAATCAAGGCATCCCCTTTCCTTTAGAAAGAACACTGTATAATGTATTTACCAATGAGGTGCTCCTTTGAAGCTAGGATCTTGTCTTTGATCAAAAGCATACAGCTTCCCTTGAGTCTCTCAAGAACAGACAGTTGTTCCACCGCAATGGTGTGTGTTTAAATATTTCAGACAGCCAAAATGACAATTACATGAGGCAGCTACGCTAGGCAAAAATGTACGAGGTAAGATGATTTGAGCTTGGAGTCTCTAGAGCAAGAATGGAATCAAGGAGAGAGTGGCAGCATGTCACTCTGGCTTGTTATGCACCGTTAATTAATACCCCGATAAAGGAGCACTGTCAACATTAATATCACGAAAAGCGAAACATGTTTTAAAATGTTCCCAATGACATTGTACTTAGTCATTATTACAATTTTTTCCAGGTGGAATCTTGAGATCAGCTATAAAGCTTGCAAATCCAGTTTTTGTTCAAGCACGATGCCCATGGGGCCTATGTAGTCATTCATTCAATATAGAACTGTCCCATCTTGGGGACTTGAGAAGATGCTTAACAGCCGGCGAAGCCCATTTCACTAACAATGGCCCTATTTCTAGTCAAGAAACGTCAATGGAGTGGATCTAACCATCCTCCAAGTAGCCTTTCTCCAGCCTGAGGAGTCTTTTCCTCCAACTTAACTGGCCCAAAAGAAGAGAGACTTTAAGTTGGAGGAAGTCTCCTTAAGTTGGAGAAAGGCTTCAAACTTGAGCCAGAAGAAATGATGGGGCAAATATTTTAATAATTAATAAATAAACTTTGCTGGTGGATTGATCGGATGGGGGTAGAATCCACCCCAATGCAAATAAAAAATGTTCCACTACTTCCAGAAAATGCTCAGACCTGGGCTATAAGGTGTCTTCAAAGACTGTGGGCATAATCTATCTTGTGGCACCTCAGAGTCTAACAAATGCACCTCAAAGTCTAACAAAAGTCTAGTTTGCATAACCCAAGGCCTACTATCTTGAATGCATGTGGAATACTGTCAAATTTATGTATGAATTCCAGTGAAGCAGAATAACTGGAGACTCCTTCCAAGAAAATACACATAAACGCACACACGGAGAAGATACAAAAAGAAGGAAGATATTACAAAGTGAGATTTCCAGCATCCTAAGACCTCAGTGTCCTTCTATTACTTTTAAAGGGAAAATGAAAACAGACACCAGTTATAACAGTAAACGATCCAGACAGAGTGTTTGTGGACTTCAATGGACACAAACCAGACATTAAAAATGGAAACAAACAGAAAACAGCTGGGCAGCATTTCAACTTCCCTGAGCATTTAATAACGGACTTAAAAGTGGTGGTATTTCAGCAGAATAATTTCAGAGGGAGAATTCAGCATGCCATGGCTGAGTTGGAATGTATAAACAGATTAAACACTATCAAGCTTAAGCTCAGTTAGGGCTAGTTGTTTGTGTCTAGTAATTGTCTGTCTGCAGTGATTCACGTATGCTGTTCATTTTATTTCACCATTGTGCTAAGAGGTGGCGTATACAATTATGTATCATGAAGTTGACTAGCCTACTGGAATGCTCGGCTTCTGGCTTCCATGTTTCCTACAATAAGGATTACCAGATCAGGTGTTAGCCGAATTGCTCTCAAAGAAAAACAATTGGTACAGTCGTTTCCTACAATAAGGATTACCAGATCAGGGCAAAGCAGATTCATTTATCACTGTGTTGCACTTAGGTAGTGTACTGTAGTGGTTAGAGTGCTGTCTAGGACTGGCAGGCCCTTGGTTCAGATCCCTGTTCAGTCCTGCAGCTCACTAGGTGAGCTTGGTAGGATTCCCAACATTGGCTTTTGAAATGCCAGATTTTGTGGTGCTGCATAGGTAGGACAGAGATTAGGAAGGATGTGATATGACTCCCAGATGACACTGCAGTCTCGTAGAGTGACACTGTGTGGAAGCCATATTTTTCTCCAATGTCTCAATTCCTTGGGGGGTGGGATATTGGAGCGATGGGTGGGCAATTTCTGCCCTGCGTTGGTAAATTGGAGGTCTAGAGCTTGGTCTTCTCATGCTCTCTTAGCTCTTCACAGGGTTGTTGTGAAGTTAAAATGGAAGATGGGAGGCATATGTATGCCACTCTAAATTCCTGGACAGAAGAATAGGATAAAAAGGGTAATAGATAAGTCTGCAATCAACAAAGGTCTTGCATTCTTAATCCAAATTGTATTGGAGCTAATAGGCAAGCAGCAGAAACACCCAAGATATTAATGTCCTCCAAGCTATCACCAGTATAATAATACCATATAATATACATGGCACAATAACTTTCTCCCCATTTGTTTGATGACAGTCCACAGGATTCATGCATTTGACATTTTCTATTTTCTATACAACCTTTCCCTGAAGAAGTATGCGTCTGCCTTTTTACCATTTTGCATATTGCCCATGATAGCTTGACACCCGCTCACAGCAATCCTTAATCTTTTTGGCATTGTAACTCCTTCAGGTAGCCATCAACAACATAATTACCCCTTTCCCTCTAGACGTGGCAAACATGAAAAGGGGAAATTGGGAAAGAACAACCAAATGATGATTTATTTGTTCAATGCAGTGGTTTTAAAAAATGAAGCGTTCACTTTCCTCAACAAAGCTGAATTAATTCTTACGGTCAAACACCTGAAGTCAACTTCAGCAGAGCCAGCAAGAGCTGGAGTATCCCCCCTGGTGCGTCCTAGTCAAAGGTCATTTCGGGGGGGAACGTGGGGGAACGCAGTTCCCCCGGGTGAGGTGCAGGGGGGCGGGGCACATGACGAAGCCCTGCCCCCTGCTTCTGGCCGCCCTGCTTCCGGCCCTCATTCAGCCAGGAGGAGGCAGGAGAAGAGGGAGGCTAAGTTGCTTCCTCCCCGCCTCTTCCCACCCCTGCCTGGGGCCAGGGAGGGCCATGGCGGGGCTTCCTCACACTCCCGCTGGCCTTGCAGGTCCACCGCCGGGCCTCTGATGTCAGGGGGTGTGGCATATGCTAATGAGTTATGCTAATGAGTTCCCCTAGCTCTTTTTCTACGAAATGACCCCTGGTCCTAGTCCTCTCTTGCATCCATCCACAGATGGAGAACCACTGGTTTATATCAGTTTTTCTTCAGTAACTTTGGCAATGCATTGATTTGAGGCATCCAGCCGTCTTTGATCAATGGATTGATTTTCGGAAGTGCTGAACACCAGCAAACCCTCCAAAGGTCAAGGGAGCCATTGAGGCTTGGCGCTTCTTGAACTGCATAAAACATTTTTGACTGATGTTACAGCTCAGGGTAATTATGACACGAGGCACCTGGTAGTTCCACAGCTCTTTATTCTTAATTGGAACCAATAAAAACATTGCCACTTTTAACATAAGAAGCACTGTTGTGGCATTTTAATTTTAAGCTTTTGAAATATCTTTGCCATTTTGCGTGTGCCCCATGGGACTCCAGGATTAACATAGGAAACAGTGAAATGGCTGCCCAATCAACGAGTGGTATACTGAAAAGGTCACAGTAATGTATTATGCCGTTGTAATCTTTTAAAAAAGAAAAATGGAATACGGAATGAGATTCAGAGACTACTGAAAGGAAAAATCCTCCCCAAAGGAATTTTGTCATCTGCACGATTGTTTTATTTTTTATTACGTATCGGGTTGGATCCTACCAGCTTCTCCACAGGGGAATGGGGGGGGTGTCATTTTTGGCCACTGGGAATTGTGGGACCAATATGGACAAAGCTGCACAGGACAGGGCCTGCAGTGAGGAGGGGAGATGAGCAAAATTGAGTGGAAAAGCTGGTTGGATTCAGTCCATCAGGTTTACAATAGAATGCTTTGTGTTATTTATCTTCACAACAGCCCTGTGAAGGGTGTCTTAATGAGTCAATCCAGGAGGGATAAGACTGCATGGTAAAATCTTTCTGATTTGAACATTCCCATTCCATTTTTCATGTGAGAAGCCAATTTATTAAATACATCAGTTCCTCTTTCCTGACACCCTTTCCCCCGTATTTAAATTAATACATTTGCAAAGCGTTCTTTTGGAACAGTTGAATATAACTGCCATGTGTTAATGAATAATAATGGTAACAGTGATTTTGAAAAATCTACCTAAGTAGGCAGAGCTGGTCAAATGAGTGGACTATGCAGCTAGAGATGTGAAGGCCCGAAAAAACCCCGGAAAAATTAAAAAAAAAAAAAAGGGTTTTTTCCCGTTTTTTCCCTGAAGCCTTTTTGGTTTTTTCCAAAAAATTGGAAAAATTGTAAAAAGAAAAGAAAAGAAATTGATTATGGAATGTTTTATTTTAACATGATGAATAAAATATTTTAAGACAAGGTGTTCAAATATTTTCTAAATCATTTCTAATGTATATATGTATGTATGTATGTATGTATGTATGTATGGTATCAGGTTGATCTAATTTCTGTGCACTGAGGGCAAGCAAGTCCTAGGTTACAAACTGAACTCTCCAATGCAAGAACAAGATGCATTTCTTCCTTTAGGAGGTGCGATTGTCAGAAGAAAATAAAAAAGTTTCAGTTTTGTTTTTGCATGTGGGTGGGTATTCTGTTTGTAATAATTGTTTGGATACACTATATTTTTAATATGCTAGTTGTGATTTTTCCGAGCTTCAAAATTTCCGGAAATTTTACATCTCTATATGCAGCACACGACTGCTTTGGAGGGGGGGGGGGTCAGTTGCTATTAATTTGTTTAACCAAAAATTATATATTTTTAGCAAAAAAAGTTTGTCTTTTGAGTGAAAAAAATCACCAATCAATAGGGGCACTGTGATTGACAGGAGGCTGTCTCACCCTGAAGGGGAAAATAGCCACTCAGCTGAGGCTATGGGAGTGCTGCTCCAGCATCCAATTGCTTTTCAAAAGGGGGATGGAATGTTGGAGGGAAACACAGCAAGAGTTCAGTTCAATTCTGCCTCAGGGACAGAACAGGGAGAACTGAGGTCTGGCTCAGAAAAAGAGCAGACAGAAAGGCAGCTCTGCTTGGTAGTGTGACAAAGCGGTTTGGCTCTGCCTCTGAGAGAGAAGAGGGTACTTGATTGTTTGGCCTGTCTCTTTGCAATGAGCAGACCTTGTGCCATTTAGTCTGACTCTTGGGAAACACCAGGTTGGGGTGGGTGCAGGGCCAGTGCTACCATTAGGTTAACTAGGCGGCCGACTAGGGCGCAGGCCTCAGAGGGGCACAGGACTGACAATCAGCATTAGGGTGATTGTCATATGGCTATCAGGTGTAAATTTTCTAGTAAAAAAGGAGGAGGTTGAGGTAAATAGTGTGAATTCTGTCATAAATCTTCCAAGGGTGAATTCTCTTTGCAACTGGCTAGAACAGAATTAGCAGCTAGCAGGACAGGAGGGAGTGAAATCATGTTGGAGTGAAGCAGAGAGTGAGATTAAGGAATGAAGAGATAAAAAAGTTGTTGTAGCAGGCTCACAAGAAAGTAAAGAAAAAGACAGAGAGAAGAACAGGGTAGTGTTTCACAATAGTCCCGTAGAACTCTTATTGCTGACAAAATTATTTTTTGGCAGAACAGGAGACACAAAGTAAGGAATTTAGGTCCAGAGGTAAGTGAGCACAAATCTTCTTTGGCTAATAGATGCAAACCCAAAAGAATCTTATTCACAGGAGGGGGGGCTGTGGTGTTTTGTGTTTGCTCTGAAGACTGAAAGTTGTTGGGAGAGGATCTCACCTGAGGGCACCTCAGGGATCATGCCACTATTGCTTTAACCTATGTTTGTTCACTTAGAAAAGAATCCTGGGTGTATGTGGCAGCAAAGTTGGCATCTGGGTTTTTTGCAAGTTATGGTACCAGTGTCCATGTTCAAATTAGATGTTGTATTATTGTGGGTGAAGAGTTGTTTGAGACTGGTGGGGGGCCTGTCTATATGCTAGAAATTGTCCCCCCAGTACTTGTAAAAGGGAGTTGTCATTATCCAGTAGACGTTGTAAGTCGCTGATGATGTGTTGAACTGTGTTGAGTTGAGAGCTGTATGTGACCACTAGTGGTGTTCGTTTATTGTCGCTTTTGGGCCGGTCTTGTTGGGCCTGTCTTGGAAGAAGGCTCTCCCACTTCTTTAATTTTGCAAACTATGTAAAACATTTGTTTGGGAGGGCATTTTTATAAAGCTTATAGAGACCAGGACTGTAGTCTATGCCACAGTGTACGCAATATATTTTTGATTTGCTATGTGTTCTATCATGCTCTTACAGCGTTATTTTCATTTTTTGTAATTCCATTTTCTGCATTGCTTGTCACAGCATGTTTGATACTTTTTTTTTTGCATTTTTGTAATTTTTGTAAGACTAGTCCTATTGCATTGTTTATAAGATCTCATAGGCTATTTGATTACTATATTCTATGCCATGTAATCCATCCTGAGTCTCATGTAGAAAACTGGTAAATAACTAATATAGTATAAAAATAAACAATAAAGTAAATAAATAATGATGGGCTGACCACCACTGTACTCATTTGCCCCTCCACTAAAAAAATTCTGGCTACGGGCTGTGTCTGGTGGAGAGCCAGTCTGCGGGGTATAAATCCAATCTCTTCTTCTTCTGGAAAGGAAGAAAGCTTCATGGCTGTAGGAAAGGGGAGGAAAGTAGGAAAATTCTGTTGTAGCAAAGTGCAGAGCATAACTGCTGCAGGGGAGCAAGTGTAGGGAAAAATACCTCTGCACTAAAAACTTTGCAACTGCTCCCACACCTTTCCCTAAAGCTATATGAATGTCCTGCTTACAAGTCAGCAATAAAAACCCCTGGGACTCAGCAACTGTGGCTGGCAGTGGATGATCTCAGCCACAGGTGCCTGAGAGATGACAAGCTAAATTAATAAACACGCCGAAGCATCAGCACTTGACCTGAAGGAATTAGTGATAAGATTTGCAAAGGAAAAGGTGCACAAAACGAGATTTTGATGCACCTGAAATGGAAACATTCAAGAGACTTAGACCAATTCCACAAAAGCAGTTGTTCCACCCTCAGTCTCCCATTTTCCCCGGTTGTACTGCTCAATTTCCCACGATTTGCTGCACGGCCACGTTTGATCCTAAGATGCAGGGGAAATTGGGGGGAGATGTGGGTCAAAATGCGGCCACACAGCAAATAGTGGGAAATTTTGCAGTACAAAAGGTGGAAACGGGAGACCGAAGGTGGAACAACTGCTTTTGAGGAATTGGCCTTAAATTTTAACAGCACAATTCACAGGATTATTTAAAATGATTTGTGACTTGTGTGCTAAAACTGTTTTCTGTTTGAGAAAGGAAATAAAAGATTGTTGTATTAATTATCCTTGCAATTTTTTTAAGAACTAGCAATTTCAAGATTTGTGCTTTTCATTTATCCTACAATTCATCTGTTTTTGAAAATTGGTTAGCTGAGTATGTGTGTGGGCATGTAAGGTAAAGGTTCCCTTGCTCGAAAGCTAGTCAAATCCGACTCAAGGGTTGTGGTGCTCATCTCTGTTTCAAAGCCGAAGAGCCAGTGCTGTCCAGAGACGTTTCCGTGGTCATGTGGCTGGCATGACTAAACACCAAGGCGCATGGAATGCTGTTACCTTCCCACTGAAGTGGTACCTATTTATCTACTTGCAATTTCTTGCTTTCGAACTGCTAGGTTGGCAGGAGCTGGAAGTAGAGACAGGAGCTCACTCCGTCATGCAGCACCCGGGTCTCGAACTGCTGAACTATTGACCTTCCACAGCCTGCAGTTCAGCGTCTTAACCACTTGAGCATGTAGAAGTGCAAAAAATGCCTGGCACTAGCCTTGGGTGGGTGGAATCCTGTGTGGGTGAGAGGACCCAACCTAGGGGCTAGTTAGTAAAAGCCTGTTTGTGTCAGAAACTCCAAATATTAAAGAAAATTCAAATTACCCTCTGAAGCCATAACTACTTTAAATTAATGTGCCTTGGCCAGGTTTCTCCTTTGTCTATGTGGAGACCTGTGCTGCTTATCTGTTCTTTGAACCCAACTGGTAAACTGGTAAAATATTCTGTGTTGTTAATTTACAATTCCTGCCTCAGTGACCTCCGTATTCTATTTGCTCACTACTAAACTTACCTCAAGGGGGCCACGGTCGCTCAGAGGTTAAGATGCTGAGCAGCAGACTGGAAGGTGTGTAGTTCGGCAGTTCGAGACCCGAGTGCCGCGTGATGGAGTGAGCTCCCTCTCTGGCCCCAGCTCCTGCCATCCTAGCAGTTCGAAAGCAAGAAATTGCAAGTAGATAAATTGGTACCGCTTCAGTGGAAAGGGAACAACATTCCGTGCCCCTTGGCATTTAGTCATGCTAGCCACATGACCACGGAAACGTCTTCAGACAGTGCTGGCTCTTTGGCTTGGAAACGTAGATGAGCACCGCCCCCTAGAGTCGGATTTGACTGGCTTTCGAGCAAGGGGAAACTTTACCTTTACTAAACTTACATCACAGCAGTGAACCCAAAGACTGTACATTTTTTACCTTTAGAACACCTGATAACCGAGGGAAAGTTTTGTAGTTTAAAATAAACCTGGTTCCCCAAAAATCATAGTAGGTCATGTGGGTCCCCTCAGTTGATAGAAATAGCCTGGACATGCCATGCCCAAGGCCAGGGGTCATTTCGTAGAAAAAGAGGTGCAGGAGCTCATTAGCATAACTTATTTGCATATGCCACACCCCCTGATATCACCGGAAGTGTGTCAGAAGGCAACACCCATCGCTCAGGCTCCACCGGACTGTTTGGGATTGCTAGCTATTGGGGGGGGGACATGCAGATCTGTCCTTGCAGAGGAGGGAGAGCTTGTACCTGAATAAAATTTGGTCTTAAAGGTGCCACTGGACTGTTTTGGACTGAGGACTGGGGGAAGGGCTCCGCAACTTACCTGGCTGCTTCTTGCTCTGACTGAGGACTGCTGGGAGCAGGGGGTGGGGCTTGTTGCATGTGCCCGCCCCCGGGCTCTTTACTGCCGGAGCTCCGCTCCTGTGCGCTCCTGCAGGGAATGACCCCTGCCCAAGGCAAAACATTCCCCTGCCTACCAGAAGTGAAGACCGCCAGACTGGGGGAAGCGCTGGGATGCCAGTGGAGGGGCTGGGTGTGCTCTGGCCACCTTCATTGTCAAAAGATGACTGTGAGCTAGGAGAAGGAGACTGGAAGGCAAAGGAGATTTTGAGGCAGAAAGGCATGCTCACACCACCTCCTCCAATCTGAATCACTGGGTCAGTACTGGACACATGGTAACCTCACCAATGAAAACAGCCTGTATTTTAGAAGGAGAAAAAAGGGTGATGTGAGTCAGTGTGTCAGGCTGAGCTGAGCCTTATTTTATTACAAGTGAGGGCCAGGGAGACTTGTGGGGAATCCCATCCCCCCCCACTTTCTTGCCAATCCTCACACAGCCCCCGGGCTCTCTGGCAACCACTGCTGTCCCAGGTGGCCTCCCAGGCTCTCTCACAGCCACTCCCAGCCTGGTGTGGCTCCCAGGCTCACGGGCATCTGCTGCCTGGCCCAATGAGGCCCCCAGGCAGCTTCAACACCACTGCTAGACCCGTCGTGCACCCTGGGCTGCTTCACTACCATCGCCACCATCACTGGGCCGGCTACGGCTCCAGGGCGCCACCACACAGAGGTAGGCAGGAAAGAGGGTTCTTTCTGCACTTCAAATTTTTCTGCAAACCTGGGGAGTCCCCCAGCTTTGCTGAAAATTTTGTTTCGTGTCCACATGGCCCCAATCTGTGGATTTAGGAATCCACAGATGGGGGCCACACTTCACTAATAGTATATAGATCCATTTATTTTATTTATACCCTATCTTTCTTGCTGAAGAAGAAGAAGAGATTGGATTTATACCCCGCCCTTCACTCGGAGTCTCAGAGTGGCTTACAAACTCCTTTCCCTTCCCCTCCCCACAACAGACACCCTGTGAGGTGGGTGGGGCTGAGAGAACTCTGACAGAAACTGCTCTTTTTCAAGGACAGCTGTGCCAGAGCTTGTGACTGACCCAAGGTCACATCAGCAAGTGCAAGTGGAGGAGTGGGGAATCAAATCCGGTTCTCCCAGATTAGAGTCTGCACACTTAACCACGACACCAAACTCCAGGTGGCTTACAAAAAATACTTCCATGCCCTGACCTGGATAGCCCAGGCAAGCCCCATCTCGGAAGCTAAATAGGGTCAACTCTGGCAAGTACTTGGGTGGGAGACCTCCCTGAAATACCAGAGGTGGGAGGTGGGGGCAGGCTGTATTCATCTACCTCTCTGAATATCCTCCAGGCCCTCAGTAGGGGTCAGTCACCAGAGGTTGCCATGACTTCCAGGTGTGCACACCCTCACACGTGCACACACATGCACATATGAAAAAAATAATCCCCTGACTGAGGAAAAAATGTTTTCAGATTCACCTAGAGAAAACATGGCAGAAACTGGAATTCTAAAATATTCAGTGTGTTCATGAAATGTAATAACATCCTTGTTTGTGTGCCACCTGCCAGTGTCCTTCATATTTGTACTGATGATTTCCCTGACAAAGTAAATCCTCGTAGAACAACGTGGTGCTCTGTAAAGACTGAGCAACGTGCAAGGTCCACTTGAATCTTGTGTTGTGCCTGTTGATGAGGACAAAGCAAATCTCATTCTTCGCATGCATTGCCGGTTTTCTTTGTTTGTCGAAAGGTTGTTCAGCAAACGAATTGCCTCCCTCTTTTACATCCAACCTTTATCTTTCTTTCTCTTCAAACATTACATTGTTTATGCTGCCTGGGTTGCTTTAAGTGAAAAATGCTAGATGTGAAGAAGGAAACGGAGAATATTTCAACAAGAAAGTCTTTTGTTGGTTTTGCAAACTCTTCTTACCATTCATGCTTATTTATACTGAGGCTGACATCCTTTTTTATGTATGTGTGTAAGAGAGATGCTTTTTGAGCTTTATAAAATGGGAGCAGACCATCAAAAGTGGGGAAAGAAAGTCTCTCAGATATCAGTATGAAACTGCAATATATAAGTGGGAACATTGCCAACAAAACATACCTTTGAACTGAACTCTCCATCAAAATATCCCTAATCATTTCCAAAATCGATGCAGGCAGAAGTTGGTCAATAACCTTTGAACCTTGGAGACTTCCATTTCTTTCAGCCAATTCCACAGTCCAGTGAAAATGAAACACTGGGATTTAGTCCAATATTGCTCTGTACAATCATTGGGGATGGATGTAGCAGGATGGCAAAGAGACAGGACTGTGATTTGGTAAGCTGCCAGTTCAGATTGCATCTCTGCTATAAATGTACTAAGCAAACCTCTCTTTCTCAGCTTCAATAGGAAGTATAGATACAGGGCAACTGGCTCAGCGGCAGAGCATCTGCATTACATGTTCAAAGGAATAGGTTGTAGGTGATGTGAAAGGACGTCTACCGGTTGACCTCTACCCTGGGGATGCACAGACAGTCAGAGTAGACCATACTTACCGTAGTAGGCACATTGCATTTATTTATTTATTTGGACTTATATCCCACCCTCCCCACAAGCAGGCTCAGGGCGGGTTCCAACAATATAAATATAATATATAATACAATTAAATACAATATAATACAATTAAAGCCACTTAAAACAACAGTTGGAGCTCCGGTGGCTTAAGTGGTTAAGACGCTGAACTGCAGGCTGTGGAAGGTCGGTAGTTCAGCAGTTCGAGACCCGAGTGCTGCATGATATAGTGGGTTTTCGTCTCTAGTTCCAGCTCCTGCCATCCTAGCAGTTCGAAAGCAAGAAATTGCAAGTAGATAAATAGGTACCACTTCGGTGGGAAGGTAACAGCGTTCCGTGCGCCTTATTTATTTATTTATTTATATTTTTTA
>NW_015173150.1:133858-135270 GCF_001447785.1 Gekko japonicus | reverse complement strand
TCTTCCCTTTTGCCGCGATTGTAGGTTTCAATTTCACACAAGCTGCTGCGCGGCCGCATTTTGCCCTGCAGCTTCATGCGATTTTCCCCGCATCTACTCGATCCTGCTTTTTGAGGATTGAGTAGACGCGGGGGAAATCGCACGAAGCTGCGAGGCAAAATGCGGCTGCACAGCAGCTTGTGTGAAATTGACACCTACCATCGAGGCAAAAGTGAAGAGTGAGCCCAGAGCAGCGCTAGTGGGAAATCACCCCAAGTTAGGGAATTCTGGAGATTTGGTGATAGAACTTAGGGAGGGTGGGGTTTGGTGAGGGGAGGGACCTCAGTGGGGTATAATGCCCTAGGGTCCACCTTCCAAAGCAGCCATTTCCTCCAGGGGAACTGGTCTCTGTCATCTCAAGATCAACTGTAACTCTGGGAGGTCTCCAGGCCCCGCCTGGAGGCTGAGAACCCTGAGACATCTCCCTTCTCCCGCTGCAGCCTTGGCGACACTGCCAACTCCGGGTTGGGACGTTTCTGGAGATTTAGGTGTGTAGTCTGGGGAGGGACCTTAGTAGCAACGTGATGCCATAGGATCTATCCTCTAAAGCTGCCATTTTCTTCAACAGGAACTGATCTCTGTAGTCTGGAGATTCAGTTATAGGGCTGCCCACTCCAGCTGGGAAAATTCCTGGGGATTTGGAGGAGGGGGCTGCCCTCTGAAGCTGCCCTCCAAAACTGTTCTCTGTAGTCTGTGGATCAGTGATCAGTTGTAATCCTGGGGAAACTCCAGGCTGACCAGGAGGACGGCAACCCCCAGTGCAATTCTTGCGGAACTTCGGCCCCCACCTGGAGTCTGGCATTTTTAAGCCTCCCAGTAGGGTCTCTGCAAACTTCACCCTGCCCGGGTTCTGCCCCCAAATCTCCAGGAATCCCCCAGCCCACATTTGGCAACCCTACTCCACCACCACCACCCCCGCGGCCCTGAAATGGTGCTCTTCTGGGTGAGTGTGGAACCTCAGCTTGCGGGTTCTGTGGGGCAAAACTCGGAATGACGCTCGCAATGATTTAAAAGAAATAAAACATTTTTTACTTTTCACTTAACATTGTGCAACAGGAACATCAATCTTAGTAACACAACAGAACAGTGATCTTTTAATGTCCAGTTAACTTTCCCCTCCTCCACAGCTTGTCACCCCAAAGTCCATCTCTTTCCTCTCATCAGTGGCCCAAGAAGTTTCTAGCTGAATACTCTGTGCACTGGCTTCCAAGATGAAGGTCCCAAATGAGCTCCCCATTAGATATCACAGCCCTGAAAAAAAAAATTCTAATGTTCACAATTTAGAACAAAAGTCTCCCTACCTTACCAGTGTCCATCCATAAATCCTAGTTTCCTTAAGCAAGTGGTTAAGAAGAAGAAGAGATTGGATTTAT
>NW_015173150.1:125662-133734 GCF_001447785.1 Gekko japonicus | reverse complement strand
CTTTGCAAGTGGAAGGCCCCATAGGTTGAATCAGGTCTAGCTGTAACTAAAATGGTCAGATAATAAGTGAAGTAAAAGACATCTGCCGCCCTGAGACTCTGGAAAGGTGCTTGGATCCTAAGCAGACTTGTCAATTCTAAGGGCGATTTCACACTAGCGCTGCTCCGGGCGCACTCTTCACTTTTGCCGCGATTGTAGGTTTCAATTTCACACAAGCTGCTGCGCGGCCGCATTTTGCCCTGCAGCTTCATGCGATTTTCCCCGCATCTACTCGATCCTGCTTTTTGAGGATTGAGTAGACGCGGGGGAAATCGCACGAAGCTGCGAGGCAAAATGCGGCTGCACAGCAGCTTGTGTGAAATTGACACCTACCATCGAGGCAAAAGTGAAGAGTGAGCCCAGAGCAGCGCTAGTGGGAAATCACCCCAAGTTAGGGAATTCTGGAGATTTGGTGATAGAACTTAGGGAGGGTGGGGTTTGGTGAGGGGAGGGACCTCAGTGGGGTATAATGCCCTAGGGTCCACCTTCCAAAGCAGCCATTTCCTCCAGGGGAACTGGTCTCTGTCATCTCAAGATCAACTGTAACTCTGGGAGGTCTCCAGGCCCCGCCTGGAGGCTGAGAACCCTGAGACATCTCCCTTCTCCCGCTGCAGCCTTGGCGACACTGCCAACTCCGGGTTGGGACGTTTCTGGAGATTTAGGTGTGTAGTCTGGGGAGGGACCTTAGTAGCAACGTGATGCCATAGGATCTATCCTCTAAAGCTGCCATTTTCTTCAACAGGAACTGATCTCTGTAGTCTGGAGATTCAGTTATAGGGCTGCCCACTCCAGCTGGGAAAATTCCTGGGAATTTGGAGGAGGAGGCTGTCCTCTGAAGCTGCCCTCCAAAACTGTTCTCTGTAGTCTGTGGATCAGTGATCAGTTGTAATCCTGGGGAAACTCCAGGCCGACCAGGAGGACGTCAACCCCCAGTGTAATTCTTGCGGAACTTCGCCCCCCACCTGGAATCTGGCATTCCTAAGCCTCCCAGTAGGGTCTCTGCAAACTGCACCCTGCCCGGGTTCTGCCCCCAAATCTCCAGGGATCCCCCAGCCCACATTTGGCAACCCTACTCCACCCCCCCCCCCACGGCCCTGAAATGGTGCTCCTCTGGATGAGTGTGGAACCTCAGCTTGCGGGTTCTGTGGGGCAGAACTCGGAATGACGCTCGCAATGATTTAAAAGAAATAAATAAAACATTTTTTACTTTTCACTTAACATTGTGCAACAGGAACATCGATCTTAGTAACACAACAGAACAGTGATCTTTTAATGTCCAGACAGTTAACTTTCCCCTCCTCCACAGCTTGTCACCCCAAAGTCCATCTCTTTCCTCTCATCAGTGGCCCAAGAAGTTTCTAGCTGAATCACCCAAAACAAAAACAAAAAAGCAAGCTCACAGCAATGTAAATATCCTTAATTGGGAAAGAAAATTAGGGAGATGTGAAAAGTCGGCTGTATCCTTCATGGAGAAGAGGCATGTTTGCTGAATCCCCAAGATTTTTTCCTGAGATTGTCCCCACAGAAGAAGAAGAGATTGGATTTATACCCCACCCTTCACTTGGAGTCTCAGAGCGGCTTACAAACTCCTTTCCCTCCCCCTCCCCACAACAGACACCCTGTGAGGTGGGTGGGGCTGAGAGAACTCTGACACAAACTGCTCTTTCAAATACAGCTGTGCCAGAGCTTGTGACTGACCCAAGGTCACATCAGCAGGTACAAACAGAGGAGTGGGGAATCAAACCCGTTTCTCCCAGATTAGAGTCCGCACATGTAACCACTACACCAAACTGGCTCTTAAGGGTTAAGAGCCTATGGTTAAGGTTTAGGCTTTCCAGCAGCGCAGTCTTGTTTCCCTCCTCTGCTTCCCACACATTCTGCACCCGTCTGCATCTAGAGGCTCCATCACCCTCCTGGTTCATTCCATTCCTAGCTCAGGGTTACAAGTGGACCATCCCCAACTAGAGCTCCTGAGTCAACGTTCCATTTTCAAATGGGAGAAATACTCGGAGAAAGAGAAGTGCAAGAGAATTGTGCTCTTTTCCCTATTCCAGGCCCTCTTCCCAATCAGTCCAGAAGCCCTTTAACAGTTCAGTTCCTCCTCCTATTTATTTTTAACCCCCCTGGCATCTATAAGGCTAAAATGAATGTTAGAATTTTCCCCTCCCTCACTGTGCATGCTTTGATTTTTCCTCAGCTAAATCCAGGAAAGGTGCAATGGGAGGTGGATTGTGAGAAGAGGGAAATGGTTGCAATTCGGAGTGGGGGGGGAGGGAGCTGGGATGGAGGGGATATGGACACCCTGTGCCCAAGGACCCATGAAATCCTGTAGCCAGACCCAGATGTGCTGCAGTGGTTCCCATGCTGCTGGCACAATGTAAGAAAAGGTCCTGAAAGTCATGAATTCAAATGAACACCACTTAGTAACTGTGTAGAATCAATTGCTTTGATTGTTGAAGAGAAATTCTAATCGCCAGTAAGTTTCAAAACAGGGCCTCTCTTTTTTTTTAATTTGGCCCTGGAGCACTTTCCTTGACTGCTTAAGAATGCCTTGAGCCAAACACAGCCTCAGTGGCAAATGTTGATTTGCAATTCCAAAGAATGCTGCAGATGTTCTTTATCCTCAAGGACTGTGGCCAATTTTCTTAATGATGATTTTTAAAACAGGACACACAAAGACCACAGGAATGAAGGCAAACTTAGTTTTATTATCCCCTAAGGAGGCCTTTGGGGTAATGGAGGTCTGTGGGTGGGGAAGGTTCTGCCTTTAGAGAGTTCATTTGAATGGCCTGTTTCCTGCACAGCGGTACATGCTTTATAGGGCTTGCATAAGGGCAAGGAAAGGGTAGGCATTTTCTTCCATTAAAAAATACATTCCGGCAGAGTATAGGAGAGCACAAAAGAGTACAGAGAGGGGGGATGGTTTCACATTTCTCATTCCTGTTTTTTTTTACCTCTGACCCCCCCCCCTTTGACTTGCTACTCCTTTGTGCAAATCAAACCCACAATTCTTGATTTTTGCATCATTCTCAGTTCCCTGGAACTTTCCCTATAAAATCTACACATTTTTCCAAATAGTATTTGGACATCAATAAATCAGGATTGCATACTGTTGTGTCCTGGGAACCGCCATGAGGCGGTGGCCAGGCAAGCAGAGCTTGATTCCTAAAGACCAATAGAGACGAGGTTCCTAAGGTTCACTAGGGGAACCAATAGAAACCTTGGAGGGGAATTCAAACCCCCCAATGGGATCCAGGGGTGTTCCCTTGGATATGTATATAGTTGGCCACACGGCCATTTGTCTTTGTCTTTGTAGTGTGAAGTACTGAGTAAACATGTGTTTCTTATGTCGTTGTCCGAGTCGTGATGTATCGAACCGAGTACTTTACAGTGGCGACGAGGATGGGATTCTGATGAGCGAGTCTGACTCCGACCGGCATTGAGCCTAGCCATCGATCACCGCCGCCTCCGGACTCATGACCCTCATCCATCACGACCAGCATGAGCGACCCTGAGTCCACAGCCAGCGCAGCATCAAGCACCGAGCCCGAGGAGGAAGAGTCCATGCACCGCACGCTACCAAGGAGCACCGTGCAGCCGTTCGCACCTTCCGACCGACCTCGCTCCCCGCAACATGCTAGAAACATGGCCGCGAACCACGGAAGTTTGGACAAGTTTGACGTTTCACATCCCGAGCTGTGGGACTCATGGATGGACCAGTTGGCCTGCTACCTTATGCTCAATGGCTTCACGGACACTGGTAAATGGAGGGCCCTGCTTATCAGCTCATGCGGCACGGATACGATTCGACTCGGCAAGAGCCTGCTGGCACCTAGATCAATCCTGGAATGTGAGTTCGAGTAGATCCTAGAGACCCTCAATGCTTATTTCAGCCCAACACCGACCTTCCTGGCCAGGAGGATGGACTTCCAGAGTCGCATCCAGGCCCCCGGGGAATCGGCCGCAGCTTACATGTCCACGCTAGGCCAGCTCGCTGTGGACTGTGCCTTCCCCATGGTGGTGGACAACCTCTTAACGCAGTTTGTGTGGGGCCTGAGCAATACAAAGCTGCGACGGAAGATGATCAGCAATCGCACGCTGAAACTGGACGAGGCCCTGCAGCACGCCACTGCTCATGAGGCCTCTTAAAAGGATTGGCCCACTGTGACAGCCCGCTTCGCAGGGGCACAGTCGAGTCCGGAGAACTCAGACAAAGAGGGAGTTTGGGCCATCCGGCCGCAACAACACCACTGCAGGCCCGCTGCTAGCGGGTCCTCGGGGAAGAGCCCCCGCAATGCTGCGTGTGCTAGCTGCGGAGACCACCACGAGAGAAAGGCCTGCAAGTTCCGAGATGCCAAGTGCCACATGTGCGGCAAGCAGGGGCACATCGCCCGGGTCTGCCGGCCAAAGGGCACTGGCAACCGTGCCAAACAGCTGCCTTGCCATCAGGATCAGACGTCCCATGAGACCTCGGATGGCAGCGACCTCTACCACTTGATGGAGAGGCCCCTCCAGGTACTGCAGATTCCGGGGTCCTCTCCCTCCCTAAGGTTCCAGGTCGAAGTCCGGACCCAGGCCCCCCCCCCGCTCAGTGGAAGTAGACTCGGGGTCGGCGGTGTCCATCATATTGGTGGACATGTTGAAGAGACTGTGCCCAAATGGGGGGCCCCACCTGCGTCCTGCGTCCCTGAACTTGGTGGACTTCCAGCGGAACCCGGTTCTGATCCAGGGCGAGGGGACTTTCCGGGTACAGTATAAGGGCTTTGAGGGGAACTTGAAGTTAGTGGTGGTAGAGGGTGACTTTGTTAGTCTCCTGGGCCGCTCATGGTTTGAGCCGTTGGGCATAACTGTTGGGGGGATAAATAAATGCTCGCCAAGGGATTTTGGGGAGATCTGCCGGGAATTTCCTGCGGTTTTTGATGGGGCACTGGGGTGTTACAAAGGGCCCCCGGTCTCCCTACAGCTAGACCCCAAAGTAGCCCCCATTCGCAGATGGTTCTGCATGGCCCCCATTTCCATTCGGCCCAAGATTGATGCGGAACTGGATAAGCTGGTGGCGCAGGGCGTACTGGAACCTGTATCGCACGCACCCTGGGAAACCCCGATAGTAACCCCAGTCAAGCCTAATGGGGAAATCCGCATCAGTGCGGATTATAAGTGTACCCTCAACCAAGCGCTGGCTGACCACTCATACCCAGTGCCGGTCGTGAGCAACGTCTTGGCCTCACTTGTGGGCACTAAGTTTTTCTGGAAGCTGGATCTCGCACAAGCCTACCAGCAGTTGTCCGTGGATGGGGCAACAGCCCTCACCCAAACCATCGTGACTCACTGGGGTGCGTTCAAGGTTAAGAGGTTACAATTTGGGGTGAATGTGGCTCCGGGCATTTCCCAACAAATGATGGATTCCCTTCTAAAAGGGATCCCAGGTGTGATGCCTTTCTTTGATGATGTTTTCATTGTGGCGGCCATGCCCGAGGATTTTGCGGTGCGACTCCATGCCGTCCTCCTCCGCTTCGACTCAGCGGGACTCTTTTAAGAGTTTGAATAGCTCAGCAGAAGAGTAGTGCAAAGACCACCCGTGCACTGCGGAGAGTGGCTGCAATTCCGCAAAAGAATCACAACAAATAGACTTCGAGAAAAAAGGAAGCCCAATGAGGAAAGAATGGGAGAACATGGGATTCAGATGGCATCATCTGGAACCATTGTTATACCTGCATGTGAAAGGGATAGTAACTTCTCTACGTTTGATTTTAGTTTGGGAATCACTCTGGTGGTCAAACAGGGCATGCTAGATCACATAGGTCATCAGCTTTTTGAAGGCAAATTGAGCCACCCAGGGTTCTAATGAGGATCATACCCAGGCAAGGAGCATGGGGGGGGGGGAGAGTGACATTCTTGTTCTCAAATGTTTTTGCAGTTTGAAACTGTCCCCATGTTGTTATTGATCACTTAAAAGAAAAAAGACCTGTCATAAGAACAACAGAGAAGCCAATGTTGGATCAAGCCAATGGTCGATCCAGTCCAACACTCTGCCACACAGTGGCCAAAAATACCAAGTGCCATCAGAAGGTCCACCAGTGGGGCCAGGACACTAGAAGCCCTCCCACTGTTGCCCCCCCAAGCACCAAGAATACAGAGCATCACTTGCCCCAGACTGACAGTTCCTATGTATACCTTGTAGCTAATAGCCACCGATGGACCTGTGCTCCATATGTTTATCCAATTCCTTCCTGAAGCTGTCCATGCTTGTAGCTGCCACCACCTCTTGTGGCAGTGAATTCCATGTGTTAATCACTGTCTTTTGCCTGTCTTTCTTCCTAAGTCCTTATAACCATGGGGGGAACTTGATTACTTCGTTTCAGCTTACAAAACGGTGTGTGAGTGAAATGGGTGACCACCTACTCCCATCACTGCATTGGTCTTGTCTGAAATGGTGTCCCATACGACTCTAATTACATTTTAAAAACATGCTGGGAGGATCCAGTGGTGGATCTCCCAGTGTCTCATGGGCTTTGAGGTGTATTCAGAATGCACACAGCCAATCTGCTGGGCCCCACTAGGCATGCAGTGTCTTAATGGTGCTATGTTTGTATCCTCTCTCATGTGGAAGTTCAAAGAAATCCTGTTGCAGCATCTTTCATATTCTACATGAGCTCCACAGTTTTGTGGTTCCCCTCCCCGCCCATTCTTTCAGGCTTTCTGCTAGGGAGAAAAAAAGATGAAAGCTGACACGACTCGCGAAGCAAACCCCAGACTATCCATAAGAAAATAGCATCACTTTGAGGATCTTAATTTGTCGTCGAGAGGAAATCCACTTGAAGTCCCCCCCCACTAAATCATAGGGTTTGAGCTCTCTTTGTCAGATACCATCGTGATGTACTTAGATGTACCCAGAAGGCAGCGCATTGGCAATTTTGCAGGTCATCTCTGTCGCTTTCTTGAAGGAACAGGGCAGGGCACTGTGAATTTAGAAAGAATTCGTAACATTCCTTTATTGTGGCATAGTAGAAACTTTAGCAAGAAATGCTTCTTTGGCTGTGCAGCCAAATCAATAAATATGTTTATAATTTTCCATGCTGATTCTCTCTGAGAACAGAGAGGAGGAGCCAAGGTTGGCTGTGAAATTGGAACACTCAGATGAAGCAATGTTTAGTGGTGTTCAGTGGCAGGAATTCTTGTGAAGATAATCCAGATACTGTTAATCACAACTTTATGTCCTATTTCTGAGAAGAATCCCAATTGTTTGCTCACATCCCACCCTTCTTACCCTAGGCTGAGCGGCCTGGAGCCTGAGTCAGGCGGGATCCCGCTCCATTCGCCTTGGACCTTCTGGCTCAACAAGTCTCTTCCTGGTACAACAGCAGCTGAATGTGCATCAAATTTAAAGAAGACCTATACAGTCCAAACTGTACAGATTTTCTGGAGTGTTTATAATAATATTCCTCCTGTGACAAATCTGCCTCTGAGATGTAGTTACCATTTAATGCGTGGAGAAAGACGGCCATTGTGGGAAGAGGAAAGCAATGCCAAAGGAGGACTGTGGAAAATGAAGGTCCCTAAAGACAGTACGATTAAAAAGACGCAGGCTTTTGGTGGAGGGCAGCACTGAGATGTAGTTACCATTTAATGCGTGGAGAAAGACGGCCATTGTGGGAAGAGGAAAGCAATGCCAAAGGAGGACTGTGGAAAATGAAGGTCCCTAAAGACAGTACGATTAAAAAGACGCAGGCTTTTGGTGGAGGGCAGCAGTGGTTTCCCATTCTGGCTGGCACCCTCTCCTCCTCTCCAGACTGCTCTGTTCCTCCTCCCCCCACCCATGGGGTGGCCACAGTCCGGAATGAGAAGAAATTGTGGAACTTCACCATCTGATTCTTTTAGACTTGCTGTATTAGTACTGTTTATGTATTTTATTCTATGGTTTTGATGTTTTTTATCAAACGTTGTACATCGCCCAGAGCCCTGCAGTACCAGGGATTGGGCGATCCACAAATTTAATTAACATTAATGATGATGATGATGATGATGATGATGAT
>NW_015173150.1:125242-125462 GCF_001447785.1 Gekko japonicus | reverse complement strand
TTCTTATTCTGTTTACCTTGTTTGTTGTCAAAACCCAGGGCCTTTTTTGTAGCAGGGACTCCTTTGCATGTTAGGCCACACACCCCTAATGTAGCCAATCCTAATGAGTTCCTGCTGTTGGGTGTGGCCTATTATGCTAATGAGGTCCTGCTGGGCGTGGCCAACTTGGGAGCCAGCCGGAACTCCGTTCCTGTGCGTTCCTGCCCAAAAATAGCCCTAA
>NW_015173150.1:109346-123071 GCF_001447785.1 Gekko japonicus | reverse complement strand
CATCTCAGAAGTCTAAACTGGAAGAGACAGGCACATCGAGCAGTGCTGCAGTTTCCACCTGTCATTCCATCAGTCATTCTCCTGCCTAGAAGAGCTTTTCGGATCCCATATCAACCCGGACTGCAGCCATTTCCCTTCGCCGAGTACACTCTCATTGTCTGACTATGCATTTACAAGTTCTTTGCAATTTGCTTTGTGGTAGCTAAGCCACAAGACAGTGGGATGTAGGGCTCACCTTTTGGGGAGAGCAAATGCAAGCCATTGTACCTACTGTGTAACTACCTGTCTTTCTTTGATTGTCAAATACTTCCCTTTGCCCATTCTTCTGTCAGTCTTCTATAGCTTTCAAATGTCTCACTGTGCTTCCTCTGCATATGAGAAATGTAATTCCTTAAATGGGAATGCTTTCTCCTAATTCTCTGGAACCGAGTGGAAAACATACATGGACTGAGGGTATTGTTAAGTATGACACTTAACTCGGAGGAACAGTTCAACAAGTGATTTCAGCTTTATTTCAGTGATAACAGCATGAAGGCTCAGCCTTGTAGGTGCTAGACCAGCTAGACAACTTCCATAGGCAAAAAGGCAACTTATATACAAATCTGGCTGAGATAGCCACACCTACAATGTTGCACAACAACCAATCACATTAGGTTTGTTACATCCAATCACAATTGCTACATAACGTCCAATCAAAACCCTTCCCTCCAGAATACACACCATTGGTCAGTATTTACAATCCGCATAATGAGCTATGGTAGCTCAAGCTTTTACCATTATGTCTCTCAAGACATAACAGGTATAATGATGTAAAGTTTCATCTCAACTAGATGGGCAAATACAAATTTAAAACTGGAAATGTCTTCTCTCTCTAATTGCCTGTAAGCGGAATCTCCTGGCCAAGGAAGAGCATAACTAGATGGAAAACTAGATGGAAAACAAAAAAGTTCTTCCAACTAGATGGAAGACAAGAAAATTACAGGGATGAGTTATTTTCAGTTTTTTGTTTCATATGTTGTCTAAGCTCCTCTTGCTTTTGTTGCTGTTATTGATGCTTTTTTAACGCCATTTTCCTATCATTTATATGCCTACTTTATATTCCACCCCACCAGTACAAACATAATGCTGACAAACATGTTAATCTTACTTAGAAAACATCAAAATGAAGAAAGAGAAACTGGGGAGAACATTCAGACTCACTGGTTCCTTTCTCACAAGGGAGAAATGAAATCGAAATGGAGCTATTTGAAATGAACCAGACAGTTTTCAGAATCTGTTTTATATCCCTAATTACAGACTCAAACATATTCCTATTGAAACTAGAGGGATCAAAGAATAATACGAGGTGTCTGAGCACATGCAATAATCAAAACAAAGTAAGAAGATTCTTTACAAAATAAGATGAAGCAAATAAAAAATTCGAAACACATTTTGGTGACACCCCCCTATTTCTTGCCCACCTCTGATCCCCAAACTGCTTCTCATTTCATAGCTTCAGTCATGCCGTTGATTCCGTACCATTTTTATACTCTCCTTTCACCACTTCACTTGTAGCAAATTCAACTGTAACATACTCAACTGCACTCAAGGATCTGTGTGATACTATTCTCTCTGCCACTGGTGCCAAGGCAATCGAGACTGGTACCTGGGGATCTCTGTATTGACCCCCCACCCACACAGTGGTGTTTCATACTGTGACCCTGAAGGCACATTCCTTAGCATAAGATGGCAACATAGTTAATTACATGGATTTAATCTTTACAATCCATCCTATCTAATTCTGTTCATTTTGTATATTATACCAAGGAAGGTCAAAAGAAGAGGGAAATTGTCTCGGCAGAACTTTACAAGGATTTTGATTAACTGTGATACCCGCATCTTGAGGGAACTGTGATGGATGTCATCTTGAATTGAGATGAAGGGAACGTGTGTGAACATCAGAGAGAATGGAGAGGGTTATTTTTTTTAACCTCTGCGATTTAATGACTGGTATCTACAGATAGGTAGCAGAGCTGAGAAAGTGTGCTTCATACCATGTTCAGTAGCCTACCACAGATACAATTTGGTTCCTGAAACAATGGAAAGGTCAGAGCCATCTTGTATGGTGGCTCTTGTTTCTTTGAAGTATAGGGGCTCAGAAAAACACCTATCGAACATTTCCGCTCCACTCCCAAGCAAATATTGCGAAATAATATTAACTCTTCTGTCAAGTTACCACTTTCCTGTATCTTTTCTGATTTGTATGTTGAGAGATGCCAGTGGGAGGATTAGCAAACAGGATTTTGTTTGTCCTGTACACAAAGGAAAGATGTTTCGTTAGCACAGCACTTGGTGCTTATCAAAGCACACTACAAATACATTAATGGGTTTTGGTTTTTTGTCTCTGGACATACCTTGGAGCTCTACAAATATTTTTTCAATTTAATTATGAGGAAACTGAAGTACAGAAGAAAGTAACACAGCAAGGTCTGTGGCAAGATCCTCTATCTTTGCACTTGGTGACCATCTGGACCATTTTTACCAAAGTTTAATGAAACTCCTGGATGGGATATGTGTACATATCCAAGCAACTCCTGTTATGCAGAGATAACAACCTATATATAACGTAAGTACGACACGAACTTCAACATATTCATTTTCCTGCAGGGAAAGCTCAAATTTGAAACCAGCCTCTAAATATCAGACGGGAGAATTTGCATGGGTTGGTTTCAGATTTGAGTTTTCCCTGCAGGAAAATGAATACGTTGAAGTTTGTTTCATACTCTGCCCATAGACACTTGCTGGGCCACTTACTCTCTATCTTACTGGGCTGCTGTGATGATAAAATGGAGGAAAGGACCATACAAACTTAAAGTGATACAAATTTTGGCCTTTCTGCATAAGGTTATCATTGCGTACAGGACATTAAGCAGATATCCTTAATTTTCTCTAACCAAGCTTGAACTTTTAGATTCTAGGATGACACTTCCAGTGTCTTCCCAAAAAACACTTGTTCTGCTGTAATCAGGTTTAATAAATAACTTGTAGTTTTTGGAGCATCATAGAAACCTCTAGTCTGTATGGTCTGTAGTCATTAATCGTATTCCGGCTAAATCAGTACAGATATCATGGGTTTGTAATGTGTGTTACATGGTGCAGAGAAGCATGTAGTGAAGTTATAGCTTTCCCCCCTACAATTTTGTTGTTCTATGTAAAAATGTATTGTTTAGGAAATAATGGAGGAAAGAGAATGATGTAAGCTGCTTTGAGTCCCCATTGGGGAGAAAAGTAGAGTATAAATGAAGTAAGTAAGTAAATAAATAAAGAAGATCAACAATGGCCTGCATTCAAGGTGTGTTACATCAGCCTTGCAAAAAATATTTCATTGGTATCAATTTTTAGAAGCAATTACACACTAATTTTGAGTAATTATCCAAAAGACTCTCTAAATTAAAGGAGTCCCATATCAAAAAGAAGCTAGACTCTAGTATGAAACCCAATATGCAATGAACTCAGACAAATGTAAGTGGGGTTGGTTTATGCTGAGTGATAGTCTGATGCTCCAGAACATGGTCTTTGTTGTTCAGTCGCACAGTCGAGTCCGACTCTTCGCGACCCCATGGACCAGCTCCGACCAGGCCCTCCTGTCTTCCTCCGTCCTCTGAAGTTTGCTCAATTTCATGTTCGTTGCATCGATGACACTGTCTAACCATCTCATCCTTTGCCGTCCCCATCTTCTTTGACCTTCAATCTTTCCCAGCATCAGGTCTACACTTACACAATCCAGTGCCTTTACCTGAAACAAAGAGGGTTTCTGGATGGTCCGTGCCTGGATAGAAGGCCACCAGTGGACCCTATATATATAACCACACTGATTTCCATGAAAGGGATAGGATAGAAAGGTAACAAATAAGTAACATAAACCTATAAAGCCTGTGACGGACACTGCTTCATAATGGCTTGAAAGGTGCTTGACAGGTCTCTGATTTTGCAGTCACAGATGGGAAGCAAGCAGGATGTTCAGCGCGCCACCAGTTGGCAGGCTTTGTTTGGTTTGTTGGGTCACAAGCAGGGGGATATTCCTCAATTTGGTCAACAGTTGTGGTCAGTGTTCCCTCTAAGCTGAGTTAGTTTGAGCTAGCTCACAGGTTTTTAGCCTCCAGCTCACACATTTTTGTCTCAGCTCAGGAAGGATGGCTCCAGAGCAAACTAATTTATGCAATAGCCAAATCGCTCGCTCACAACTTTAATGCCAGTAGCTCACAAACTAGAATTTTTGCTCACAAGACTCCACAGCTTAGAGGGAATATTGGTTGTGGTATGAGTCAAGTGTCTTTTATGGCTTCTCTGCTCACAGCAGAATTGCCCTTTCTCTTGATCATATCAACAAACCTGGATAGGAATATTGCTGTTAAAATTTAAGTTCTGGCTTGCATCCATTGTATATCAATGGTGTAAAGATGCTATAAAAATGGTGCGAAGTGGCATCTGATGCCCCAATGGTGTAGCAATACTATAAAATACACAAAATGAAGATGGGAAAGCTGCTAAGAAGTCAGGTTGGACAAATCTTTGTGATCCTGCAGAAAAAGGAAAAGCGATAAAAACAATGTACAGGTCTAGGGTTGCCAGGTCCCTTACCTGGTATGGTGTGGGGGGGGAGGTCCCGGTCTATGATACCATAGAGTTTTCCAGCTGAATACTAGAGTGTCCCCCCAACGATGTGCCCGGTGTGATGACATCACCTCCAGGTGACGTTATCGTGCTGGGCATGACCTAAGAGCTAACCAATGAGAACAAAACAAAAGGAGATGTGTCAGCATCTCAATCTTTCCAGAAGCGCAGGTACAAAGCCTGTCTGAATACGGAGTTCGTGAGAAATATCCCTTTAATTCTGCAGATGGTGCAGCATTTAATCTTGTAAGAGTAAAAGCAAATCTATGAGAGGGGGTGGTAAGATGGCTTAGATATGATGGAAGGATCAGCGAAGGAGGAATTCCCAAAGCTAGAGGAGAACATACACGCCTGGCACATGTGGTGGTACTAGCCCTATCCCAATTACTTGCTTTCGATCTGTCTCCATGCTTCTTGTTGAAATATATTCTTGAGTGTAGATATAGGGAGGCCAAGGAGGTTCAGTTTCTTGTCTGTTTGATTTAACCAGATATTTCTATAATTATCCTCCTTTAGTCTGTAAATCAAACTCCCTGACGATGGACTAGAAAAGCAAACCTTCAGTCTTAATCTGAAAGCAGCCAACCAAGCTCTAAGTTCTAGGGAGCATTGTGCTAGCTCCCACCTAAGAACAGCTCCCACCACGCACTCAGGGACTCCCAAAATTCGATGCAGGAATTGAGTTAATACTTTGTCTAAGGATTCAGAAACTGCACAAATCCAAATGGCCGCCCCATATAGGAACTGAGGTATTATTTTTGCATCAAATGCTTTAATAGCCATAGGGATATATTGGCCACCTGTCGAGTAATAGTATCTCAGAAGTGCCTTGAGATTTGGTCTAACAGTATCTTGGGCTAAATTAAGATGATGTTTCCATGATAAATTCTTGGAGAAGACCACTCCCAAATATTTAAAATGAGTTGTCAATTCTATTGAGTGACCGATACATAGATTCTTCATTGCAGAAGTTACTAAGCCTGTGTAGCAGCATCGTTAGGCCAACTTGTGTAAGAGACAGTAGAACCAGCAGCATACAAAAGAATGGTGGCGGTCACACGCACAAGATAAAGCGGGGGGGGGGGGAGGTGAGGATTTTTCTCTAGGAATTTGACCCGCAGTTGTGCGATCACACAGTCCTTGGAAGCTGATCAGACACAACCACGGGTGAATCAAGGGGGTTGCCATGTGTTTCCAGTGCGCTTTAAAGAGGGATCGATTATTCGCATCTCTGCACTGAAGGCTCCCTATGCAGTGTGTGGTGATGTGCATACCGAGATGGGGGAAGAAAACAGTGGCACAGAGTCGGGATGGCCTGATCAGACCATTCCGATGCCATGGGAGCACGCTGGAGCAACCACATTGGGGAAAGTCCATCTGTGGCCCGTAGCAACCTGTTTGCTATTGGACTTTCCCCAGTGTCTTTTTACTCTGCTTCTCCAGCAGAGCAAAACAGGTTCCTGACGGGTGCAGGGCGCTTCCCAGATGTTTGCGTCTGATTGCGTCCTTTAAATCCGCTTGGCATTTGCACCTATGGTGTGGCTAATTGTGTGTGTGATCGCAACCAATATATATTTTCTGTTGGCCAAATGAAGGTAGAATAAACTCTGGACCTGTCAGTCTCACCACTATATCACTGAGGTACAGGTTGAAGAGGAGGGGAGGTAGAACACACCCCTGTTTTACCCCTCTGGGGATTGGAATCTCCTCAGTTAATGATCCAGAGGCGCCCACTCTTATTTTGGCTGTTAGATTACTATGGAGTTCATATGTCAAAAATAGTAGATGTTTTATACATGTCTGATGGCCAGCTTCAACCAAAGCTGGTTCGTGTTCACTGAATCAAAAGCAGCTTTTAGGTCTACAAATGCCACACACAAAAATGTTTGGTAGAGTCCCTAATGCTTTTTAGGGAGAGATGGTATAGGATCAGGCAAAGATCAATTTTACTTTGCCCTTTTCTAAAGCCCACTTGCTCTGGGCAGATTATTTGATTGGAGGCTTCCCAATCCTCAAGCGTACCCAAGAGATATTTACTGTACATTTTGGAGACTATATTCAGTATCAGGATTTTTTCTACATTGTCTTTCAAATTGATATGTACTGGTCGATGGCTGTAATAATAAACTGACTGACTGACCGAGACTATATCCAGCAGGCTAATTGGGCGATAATTGCTGGTTACATGTTTATGCCCCCTTTTGAATATTGGGGCCACGATGCTGTGTTTCCATCCTAAGGGGAAAACCCCTGTGGTGTAGATCGGGGTACAAAGCTTGGCAAGAATTGGAGCCCAACAGTCAGGGAAGTGTTTAGATAGTTCCGGCCGAATCATGTCCTTCCCTGGCCTTGCCAGAAGAAAGAGGAGATAGGACCTTTAATCTTGGAAACTGATACTGGAGAACACTGGGGAAAGACAGATAATTCAATAGGTGGGATTAGCATAGAAGGTGTCCCAAAAGATCAGACTGAAATGTGCACACCGACCTTTGGCTGGGATCTGAGCCTCCGACAGGGTGGAGGTTTTGGCCAGGCCCACGGAGACCAGCTCCCAGAACCAGGATTCCTTCCTTTCTAGAGCAGCCTGACCCAGCTCCTGCCATTGTAATTGAGTGAAAACATGTTTCTTTAGCTTTAGGGGCTTGTTGTAGGCTGACCTAAGGGATATAAGGGCAGTAGGGAGGGCTCCAGTTTCATGGCTGCGCAACCGTCATGCCCAGTGAAGAAGCTCCCTCCTAGCTGATCTACACGCCTGATCAAACCAGCCTGCAGAAGAATGTGTTTTAAATTTGGGAAATCCATCAATAAAGAGGAAAGGGTCTAAAGTGGTGAACAATTTCCTTGAAAAGTTCCAGGGTATCTGAACCATCCCCCAGTGTTTCTCTGTGCAGAGATTGAAAAGCATCATCTTACAGAACACGTGCAATGTTAGCATGCAGGTGAACAGACCACCTGCTGGACCCCTGTTAAGAAAAATTGCATCTGAGAAGCCGAGCGACACACTGAAAGGGCAGTGATCACTCTCAGCCCTGTTGCCTACCTCAAAATGATGAATATGTTGTAGTAGCAATGATGAGATTGAAATGGAATCTATTGCGCTAACACCCTGGGTGGACAAGTATGTATAAGTGCCATGAGAGGAGTTTCTTTGAGGCAATGTAGATGATGGGAGGATAGAATTTCAAGGAACCTCAAACCAGACTTGTTCAGGAGCTTGTCCTGAGATGACCTGGCCAAATAACATGGATGTAGAGCAACCTATTTATGCACTTCAAGGCACCAGAAGAACCAGCATTAGTCCTTGTGTTGAAATCACTACAAAGTACAATGTGGGAGTTAGGAAACTGGGAGTCCAGAGCACCCAGGGTGATGGACAAGTTAGCCCAGATAGCACCTGTGCTCGAAGGCTTAGAACGTTTAGGTAGAATGTATGTATTCTCATGGAGAAGAGATCTGAAGTGTTTGCCTCTAATCTCCAGCACCTGGATATGATTCTGGGCTCTACTGTTCAGGACCTGGATGTCAGCCTTAAGAGCAAATGAGACAAAGATTACTAGACCCCCCCCCCCCCCATCAGGGTCTTCAGTGGGGGTACTAACAGCAGGGACAGCAAATGCTTGAAAGCCCTTTAAAAATGAGAGGCTGTTCTCCTGGGACCAAGTGTCCCACAGACACAATATATCAAATTTTTGTTTGAATCATGGTGTTTATTCCCCCATCCCATAAGGGACCAGGAGAAGAGGTGTAATAGTCAATCTAGCCTCTCGATCCTATTCAATTCTCCATTGGAGTCTACTTGAATGGTTTCTCTTCACATCGTACAAATCTTTTACTTATGGCACTGGGCCCCACTGAGGTCCCTGTTCCTCCCCAGGCTCTACCCCCAAATATCCAGGTGTTTCCTAGCCTGGATCTGGCAACCCTACCCCCCCGTCCCCTGCCAGTGGCCAGGGGGTATCTGGCAACCCTACTTGGAAGGGTCTTGGCCTAACCTACCTCTAGAGATTTGAAGGCCCGGAAAAAACCCGGAAAAATTCAGAAAAAAACCCGTTTTCCCTGTTTTTTTCCTGAAGCCTTTTTTGTTTTTTTCCCAAAAAATTGAAAAAAATGAAAAAAAGGAAAGAAATTGATTATGGAACATTTTATTTTAACATGATGAATAAAATATTTTATGACAAGGTGTTCAAATATTTTCCAAATCATTTCTAAAAAATAAGTATGGTATCAGATTGATATAATTTCTGTGCACTAAGGATAAGCAAGTCCGAGGTTACAAACTGAACTCTCCAATGCAAAAACAAGATGCATTTCTTCCTTTAGGAGGTGCTATTGTCACAAGAAAAGAAAAGGTTTCAGGTGTTGTTGTTTCTTGCATGTGGGTGGATATTCTGTTTGTAATAATTGTTTGGATACACTATATTTTTAATATGCTAGTTGTGATAATTTCATGCCAAGTAAAAATGCCCATATTAATATTTTATGTTCCTAAAATAACAGAATGACTTTCAATCTGGAAAAGAAAAAAGAAGTGCTAATGTAGCATTTTATTCAATTTTTCGAAACTTTCCGTTTTCCCCCGGAAAAAAATGGGGGAAAATAGGTTTTTTCCCGAGCTTCAAAATTTCCAGAAATTTTACATCTCTACCTACCTCACAGGGCTGTTGTGAGGGTAGAATGGAGAAGGAAAGACTGATGTACACTTTCTTGAGCTTCTTAGGGAAAGGGCAGAATTTTTTAAAAATGTAGTAAGTCAATAATACAGAGTAGTTGTTTGGCCTATTCTTCATCAAGTATCTACAGGATGTGATCAGCTATTATTGACCCAGAGAATGCATGTGGATTATAAATGTGTGTGTGTGGGGGAAATCTGATTTGGTGGAGGAGGAACCTAAGGAAAGAATGGAATCTGTCTGTGATCATTGGCAAACAATGTGGTGGATGGTACGTTGGACAGCGTGAATGGACTCAACTTGTTTTAATTAGCCTTGATAGCACTGTAATGCCACTCATTTTGTGCAGAAAATTATCTAATTAAAATCATTACTGAAAATGGTAATGAAAAATAATATCTATGCCTGTCCCTCCTCCCCTCCCTCCCAGAATATTAGTGAGAGGCTGTGAGCGTCACTGTCTACAGGCAACCAACAAAATGGAGAGGCGGGGGGGGGGGGGGCTTGGATGGGGAGTCCAGCTCTTTCTGCGCATCCCCGTGCAGTGCATCCCCATTACCAGAAGACAATGTTTCAAAGCACTCACAACAAATTAGCAACCCTGATTATGTTCTCACGCTGTGCACACATTTATCACTGTTTTTTACAGTGCGGTGACAAAACCGGCGTCGCAGGCGCTGCATTCAGGTCAAAAGAAATTTTAAAGTATAATGAAAATTTAATTACTGTGATGACTTACAAGCATCTTATTAATAATAGAGCATATTTGATTTTTTTAAACCCCTCCTATTTGATGCTTTCTAGTTTTTGAGGGATTAAATCACGGCTCAAGACACACGATGCACAGAGTTTGGTGTGTTGCTCATGTTCCTGTGGCACCGGTCCAATGACTACTGCGGTAGTTATCTTCTCATGGTGGGTATACTCTGATACAGCTGGTTCTGCAGCACAGGACCGAACAAGAACCCTGTCCCAGCTGAAGGCTTCCATTATGCGGAGAGTAAGTCACCACTCATGTATCTGCAGACAGGTTTCCTATGTCTGCTTCAGATGCCGGGGCTGGGCATCTGTGATCTCCCTCAGGAAATGAAAGAGATTGCTGATCAGCTTCTTGGAAGTAATTGGTTCCATCATTCCCTGTCCCCTTCTTTCCTCCCCAAAGTTAATCATGGGAAAGGGAGGGTCCTTAGTTCAGTGGTGGAGCACACACTTTGCAGGTGGAAGGTTCCAGATTCAATCACTGACCTTTGGTTGAGGGATCTCAGCTGCCTTTCCTTGCCTGAGAACTTGGAGAGCAGCTGCCCATCAGAGTAGACAGTAGTAGTAGTAGTAGTAGTAGTACATAAGAACATAATAGATGCCAATGTTGGATCAGGCCAAAGGCCCATCCAACACTCTGTATCCCACAGTGGCCAGAAATACCAGTGCCATCAGGAGGTCCACCAGTGGGGCCAGGACATTAGAAGCCCTCCCACTGTTGACCCCCCCCAAGCACCAAGATGACAGAGCATCACTTGCCCCAGAGTCCCTATCTATACCTTGTGGCTAATAGCCACTGATGGACCTCTGCTCCATATGCTTATCTAATTCCCTTTTGAAGCCGTCCATGCTTGTAGCCGCCACCACTTCCTGTGGCAGTGAATTCCAAGTGTTAATCACTCTTCGGGTGAAGAAGTACTTCCTTTTATCCGTTCTAACCCGACCGCTCAGCAATTTCATGGAGTGCCCACGAGAAAGGGAGAAAAGTACCTCTTTCTCTACCTGCTCTTTCCCATGCATAATCTTATAAACCTCAATCATGTCACCCCTCAGTCGTCGTTTCTCCAAGCTAAAGAGCCCTAAGCGCCTTAACCTTTCCTCATAGGGAAAGTGTTCCAACCCTTTTATCATTCGAGTTGCTCTTTTCTGCACTTTTTCCAAAGCTATAATATCCTTTTTAAGGTGTGAGGAGGAAGAGAAAGAGACTGGATTTATACCCTGCCCTTCACTACCCAAAGGAGTCTCAGAGCAGCTTACAATCTCTTTCCCAGTCTGGTGTAGTAGTTAACTGCGCGGACTCTAATCTGGGAGAACCGGGTTTGATTCCCCGCTCCTCCACTTGCAACTGGCTGGATGACCTTGGGCAAGCCATAGTTCTGATAAGAGCTGTTCTTGAGAAAGAGCAGTTTCTGTCAAGAGCTCTCTCAGCCCCACCTACCTCACACGGTGTCTGTTGTGGGGAGGGGGAGGGAAAGGAGTTTGTAAGCCGCTCTGGGACACCTTTGGGTAGTGAAGGGCGGGGTATAAATCCAATCTCCTCCTCCGCCTCCTCCCTTCCCCTCCCCACAACAGACACCCTATGAGGTTAGTAGAGCTGAGAGAGCTCTCTTGAGAGAACAGCTCTGAAAGAACTTGTGACTGACCCAAAGTCACACCAACAGCTGCATGTGGAGCAGTGGTGAATCAAACCCGGTTTTCCCAGATTAGGGTCTGCGCTCTTAACCACTACACCAAACTGGCTCTTCACTACACTACGCCTTACAGAGAACACAGAGAGGTTCTGGGGTCCACGTCCTAAAGTTTCCAGCCCTTGGTGGTGGTTGGCTGGAGGCTTGGGGGTTGGAAACGGGTGAGAATGACATCATCTGATGCCACAATTTCATTTCTGGCTGAAAAGGCAGAAGAGACGTCGCCCCATTGTGTGATGCTCTAGAAATCCCTCTGATCTCTAGGGTACTCTGTAACATGTAATCTAAGTGAGATGGTCTGCCTCAGCCCATGGCCATTTCCTAAGCTCTGATCCGTCACTCTTTTAGATCCCAGGGGGATGCAGTCACCTTTATCCCAGACCAAGTGCCAAACTTTTTTTCTTTCCCAGCATGCACTGAAGAGCACGGCATTCCAAGCCGGCTTTTGAGACAAAGGCTGCTTTAAGGGCACTGTCCCTGCACAGTGAGTTTGAGGAGCTGCTTTATATACAGAAGAGCAGCTGTGCAACCAAAGTAGTCCCAGTCACTCCTGCGAATAGATTTGCGATCCCACTGAACGCAGGCACTCCTATCTCTAGCGGCACAATCTCTGCTAAAAGTGTCATATCTCTGGAGTGGTCATCACTCTTTTGGAAAGAATTTAGGATGCAAAATATTTCCATAGTGAATACATGATTTACGATTCCGTGTGCACACTCTGATTCATTGGCTATGTATGCTGGCACTGTCTCGATTCAATTTCTCTGTCTTTACTCCGGGTTTTTCGTATAGATCAGTGACCCGGGGGAAAGACCTTTGTCACTGTTCCGCTGCTTTCATTCCCAGTTACACAAACTTTCTCTCCCTCCTCAATACTTTGATGTCACTGTGCCTCAAAGTGTTATTTATTAATTATGCTCACATCGGCAGCCAAGCTGGATTGTTTTCACAGCTTGGTGGTGGGGAAAAAAAAGTACACCTCCGTTCCTGTTCTATATAAACTAGTTCTCAGCTATCTGGCTTTTAAATTATTTTTTGCATATTGGTTTTCTCAAGGCCCGTCAACAGCAAAACAGCAAATTGTATTTTAGAAAGCATCCCTTTCAGAATTTCATGGGGACGCATGCGCTTTCTCTTTCTGCACAGCAATTGCCATTGCTACCTGTTTGGGTACTCAGCCATTTCTTTCTTTCTTTTGAATTCAGTTGCCACAGCCTTAGAGAAGTGGGGTGTGCTTTATATTTTTATGCACTGCTCTAGGGCTTTTTTGCTCTTCATTTTGTGCATTCAGTTGTATTGTCTATGCATGTTGTACCCTATGATAATTATAATTTATGCATACACTGGACATTATTAGTACATGCAAAGATGAACTAAAGATACATAGATAAAGTTGAAGGCATCCATTTTATTTATTCATTCACTTATTTGTTGCATGAGTATGCCACTTTTCTCCTCACAGGGACCCAAAATGGCTCATGGGGAAAATACCTAATAAAACCAATCAGTTTCAACAAATAATACAAGAAAACAAACTATACACACACATACACATACACACATCCTGGGCTTTTCCTGATGGGTGATGCTGAACCCAGGCTAAGTCCTTCAGGTTGCCCCTCTGCCCCAGCCATTGTTTTTTAAATTCAAAGTTTATTGCTGTTTTTGAATATACAATACACAACATTTTTCACAATATAGGAACTCGTGGACACTCAGTGAAATTGCTGAGCAGTTGGGTTAGAACGGATAAAAGGAAGTACTTTTTCACCCAAAGAGTGATTAATACATGGAATTCCCTGCCACAGGAGGTGGTGGCAGCTACAAGCATGGACGGCTTCAAGAGCGAATTGGATAAGCACAGGGCCGGCTCTATCACTAGGCCAGCTAGTGTCTGGCCTAGGGCGCGCCAGCCCTCAGGGGCGCCAAACTGTGCCCGGACCCCCCAACCCGCC